>NC_134353.1:842972928-843272928 GCF_048569485.1 Anomaloglossus baeobatrachus | reverse complement strand
ATTTAAAAAATAAAATTGTATACACTCCTGAAGTATATTTTTTTCTGTGTAGCTAAGCATGGTTGAGGTGTTCATAAATGGTCTCTTCACCCACCAAAAAGCTTAATTTTAAATAATTATAGCTAAACTGAGGTTTGAATGAAAACTAAACACATATCACAATTCTAATGAGTTATAGCAATGGCTTCAGTCAAGCTACAGATATGTGCAGAATCAGGAATCTTGTTTTTATTTAAAGGGAATCTGTCACCAGATTTTTGGCCCTCATCTAAGAGCAGAATAATGTAGATGCAGAGATCCTGATTCCAGCGATGTGTCACTTAGAGCAGACATAATCAGTTATATCAGCAGGAGATGATCATTATAGGAGTAATAAGCATGCTTCCATATAGTTCTTCATATTAATTAGCTATGTTATACCCCACCCCTGTCACTGATTGGCAGCACAGTATACACAGAAAGCTATCAACCAGAGGTGTGGACGGGGATATACAGAACTCCGCTTTCAGAGAACTGATAGATCAAAAGTGCAACAAGCTGCCCAATAAGTGATATATTGCTGAAATCAGGGTCTTGCCCCTAAATTATGCTGCTCTCCGTAGCAAAAACCAAAAAACAGATTCCCTTTAAACTGATGTTTAATATCCTTGTCCTGACGATATATCTTGTTTACCACAAATAAAAGCAGATATAAGCAGACTAAATATTGGGTTAGCAATGGATTTCTATTTTGGTAATATCTCAGAGTGTTCTTGTAGTATTACATTCAGATGTTAAAGCAATTAGGCTCTTACAAAAATATACAGTATGTAGCTTCAGAACAGACTTTAAGAATTTGAAGCCATCAATACTTTAAAATCTTGTGAGATGAACAAAATACCTTTTAATCAATAGATCTTGGAATAAAAATAAGTTTCACAATTGGATGTGTTAAAAGAAAAAAGTTTAAAAAGAAGCAGAGAAATCTTTTACATCACAGAATTAGCTGTGATCCCATGTTGTGATGTGTGTGTTCTGTTTTGTGTCCTCCCCTGCCCAGGAGATGTGGTATGATCAGACCATGTCCCTGTACGGTCAGACACGGCCATTACACAGTACACAGCAGGGACACATATATAAGATCATCTCAGCACGTGAACATTGTTTTTAACAAATCCAATTATGGAACTTATTTTTTTCCTCAAGATTTATCGATATAAATGTACTTAGTTTGTGGGATCGTCCCTCTAATGTAAATACAACATGCAAAGGGTTCTGAGGTTCAAAATCTATGTAAATTACAATTTGTGACATGATCATACAAATAAATGATGCCAATTATGCATTCAGATCATCAATGTATGACAACAAAGTCCACTGATTAATTCCTAGAAAAGCTTGATATAATATCCAAATACAGTCTCTCAATTGTACCTTCAATAGACACCTTTTATTTATATATTTTTTTAAATTTATATACAGAACTACTATACCTTATCAATACAGAAAAACCCAAGTGACCATATGTGTTTCAAATAAAATATCTGGTGGGTCTGAGTCAGATCAACATCATTTTCTTTGTGTAGATAATATTATTACATTAACCGGTGATGTAGAAAATGGGCATCTTAGGTGTTAGTAAATGACTTGGTACATACCCATATAATTGTGCAATGAGATATGTACTGGTTAACCGAACATCTGAAAAGATTTTTTTCCAGTGGAGTTCAGATATCTTATCTCCCTCTACTAACCTTCCTAAACCCAATATTGCCATTTCCATTTGTAGTTCTAACATTAGTAGCCAGCAGCAGGCTCACTGTCTTGGTGTTATTTTTGATACAGATCTTTCCTTCATTCCTTATATCTGATCTCTTGCTTGCTCATGTTACTGTCATGGGGTGTGACGGGATCACTAGGAACAGGGAAGCCTAAACTGGCCCTCAAGCTAGGGGAACCCTGGCTGACCGTGATTCCAAAGATACGTCTGAAGGTGACGATGTTTGGGCCATCTTCCTTGCTCCTAGCTCCTGAACTACTGATGTGTCGGTCTCGAACGATCTGACACAAAGATCCGGCTCTCTGTTGTGACTGACAGGAGCTGGATCACCAGTGAGAGCCACTAAAATCTCTAAACGGCTCTTTTTGCCACTGAAACCCCGCCCACCTGCGGCTAAACTCCACCTACTCAACAATCTAATTGGTCACTTGTAAGTGGGTGGGGTTTAGCCGTGGGTGGGCGGGGTTTTGGCGGCGTTACTATAATATTAAATATGTGTTCACCTAGAGTGAACACATTTAATAAGGAACCGAGAACGATCTGAAAGATCCAGCTCTTTTTGTTGAGCGGAACCATGGGAACTGGATCACCAAAAAGATCCGGACTGCCCATCACTATCCTGAACAGCTCTAGTCTAGTGGGTCCTTCCCTCCACACAGTAGAGGGCCAGGACAGGAGTGATTAATTCCACACACACATAAACAGATGGGGAAAAAACAAAACTCAAACTCATAGCAATCACTCACGAGGTATACACAATATGTGATCAAGAGGAAACTAAAGGAAGGGAGAAAAGTCAACAAGAGTATTTCCACAACACACCAAACAACACACAGAAGTTCACCAGCAACTAAATAACAAAGCACAATGATAGGAATTGCATAAAGCTATCATCGGCATGGGAGAACAAGCTCCACTATCTTAAAAAGGGTGGAGGCAACTGTGATAGATCTCCTGCAACATGTGACTCAAGCAGTAATGCACAGGCTAGCAAATATTTTACCTGCAAGCGCGATTACTAACAAGAGCACAGCTGTTCGATGCCCGAGCCTGTCTGTGCTACTCAAAAACAGCATCGTGTGGAGTGTCTGACTCTGCTGTGTGAAGAGCGACAGAGTAGTCCTGACACTCAGCGATTTATGAGCTAGACAATGTGTGACAGTCACCTGCATTTCAATAACATCTCTAGAATTCAATCTTTTTTACCTTTGACTCTGCAAAAACTGAGGTCCTATGCACATGCTGCATTTTTTGCCACTTTTTTAGTGCAGTTTGTTCCCCAAAACTGCATGTCTTTCCTTCTCCCAGCACAGTCTATAAGAATTCCGAAATGCTGTGCGCATGTTGCTTATTTTTTCCTTGCAGTTTTGGGTGCAGAAAAAAGAAGCAGCATGTCAATTCTTTGTGCGTATGTGTCCTGTGTTTTTAGCCCTTCTTGATTGATTTTATAAATATTGATGGGTGGGTCCAGAACTGCATGGGTTCAAAAGTACGTGAGTGCCGGACCTAGGCCCAGAGGTCTCAGGGACCTCAAGGTATTAATCCGGATCCAGCACTGTTAATAAAAATAAAAAAAAAGGAAAATAATCAATACAGCAAGCACGCTAGAGTTATTGAGTCTCTGGCGTGGCTGTAACTGCTCCCTCAGACTTTCATTCTACTTCCAGGGCCACTCATTAGCCATAATGCATATGCACTGCTTTCCCCGTCCACTGGCATCTGGGATTGGTTGCAGTTAGATGCGCCCCCACCCTGAGTGGCAGCGTGCCAGACTACTTTGAATCACAGGTGCTGTGTGCGTCTATATCGTGCTGTAAAACTAAATAAATTAAAAAAAAATTGGCGTAAGGTCACCCCATATTATGATACCCAGCCAAGATAAAACCCAACAGCTGGGGGCTGGTACTTGCAGGCTGGGGGGACCCATGCTAATTGGGCCCCTAGCCTAAAAATAGCAACCTGCAGCCGCCCAGGATTGTTGCATAAATTAGATGTGACAATCTCGGAACTTTACCCATCTCTTCTCGATTGGCCTAATGCGGTGGCATTCGGGATAATAAAAGGTTAATGGCAATTCACAGCTGCCACGAAGCTGTAGATTAGTAATGAGGAAGATCTATGAAACCCCTCCCATTACTAATCTGTTGGTGTAAAGAAATAAACACAAATACCAAAAAAATCCTTTATTTAAAATAAATTACAAAAAAACCCCTCTTTCTCCAATTTATTAACCCCCAAAACACCCAGGTCTGATCCACACGAGGTCCCACGATGATCCCATCTCTGCTACATCTGAAGTGACAGCGAGCAGCTATAGAGCATGACCGCCTGCTGTGGACTTAAGGCAGAGAATGAGCTGCAGTGATGAACAGTGGCGTCACTCAAGTTAGTTGCTGTCACAGCTGGATTTTTCCACGGTCCTCCACCTGTGACTACAGGTAACCTGACCATAGGGGACATCAATGACTTGCTGAACTCACTTCAAGTGAGGTCACTGAATTCACAGACTTGCATCTCCTGGCAGAAAACTGCATTTATTTTTTTTTTTTTTGCAAAGCGATGCAGATTTAGAGCTGAAATTTCTACATTATATTCCATATTCCATGCAATCTAACCCGCCTGTTAAAAAAAAAAAAATGCATCAAAACACCAGGCAGTTTTTGAAGCGATACTGATGCAATTTTTTTTGCAAGGAGGTGTAGATTTGGTGCAGGAATATGGTGTAAGAATTCCAGCACCAAATCTGCATCTCTTCGCAAAAAACATGCACAAAAATGTTTTTGAGGTCATATTGGTGTGGTTTTCTGCCAGGAGGTGCAAATTTGCACCAAATCTTTATCTCTTGGCAAAAAACCCCGCAGTTTGCTGCCAGGATATGCAGGTCTATGAACTCAGTGACCTCACCTGAGATGGGGTCACTGAGTCCATTGAGATCCAGGTCAGGTTATCTGCGTTCACAGGTGGAGGACCGTGGGTACCTCCAGCTGTCACCGCAAATAACCTGAGTGACGTCACCGCTGATTACTGGGACTGAATGTCTGTCTGAAGTTAAGGCATGCAATCATGTACTATGGCCAGTCACTTTCACTTCAGATATAGCAGAGTCAGGATCGTCGTGGTACCTCGTGTGGGTTAATAAAGTGGTGAAAAAGGGTGTTTTTTTGTATTTTATTTGAAATAAAAGATTTGTTCGGTGTTAGTGGTTATTTCTTTTCACTTACAGATTAGCAATGAGGGGGTCTCTTAGACTCCTCCCATTACTAATTTAGGGCTTATTACCCCAATTGCCACCACACCAGGTCATACAGGAAGAGCCGGGTAAAGTTGTGAGATTGTCACATCTAATGGATACAGCAATCCTGGGTGGCTGCAGGCTGCTATTTTTAGGCTGCGGGAAACAAATAACCATGGGTCTCCCTAGCCTGAGAATACCAGCTCCCAGCTGTTGGGTTTTATGTTGCCTTGGTATCAAAATTTGGGGAGACTGCACACCATTTTTTAAAATTTATTTATTTTTTTAAAGAGCCGCATATTGTTTCTCCTATTTTGATACACAGCCAAGATAAAAGCATGGCTAAGGGCTGCAGTCTGTAGATGTATGCTTTATCTGTGCTGGGTATCATAATACGGGGAGACTCTATGCCAATTTTCTTTTCTATTTAGTTTTACAGTATGATGCATGAGGCTAATGGGTGGCCCCGGAAGTAGAATGAGCTGCCGCGGAAGCAGTGTGACAGTCGCCAAAACTGCAGCGTGAATACAGTAAGTCCCAATAGTCTGAACGAGCAATTGAGCTTCCATAGCTTTATTTAAATTGAGAATCCTCCGTCACTCTTATCCAGATATAGACTGATAAAACATTTATGTTTATGTATCCAGACCCCTTTTTTGACAATCTTTTGGCCATATGTCCAATCTATGGATTATTTATTGAGTATAAGGAATTGCGTCTTTAATCTCTAGCGATCCTTTATTATTAACCTTAATAGTTTGGGGATTTTTCCTCCATTTATGATTTGGATTTGTCTTACCTAATTTTGGGTGAAGGAGTTGTCTTTTTATCTACACAACAATAATGGCATTATTCATGAATTGATATTTGAAGCTTGGGAGAATACGGTCATCTAATTACTAACATCAACTGTAGCCCAAGAGGACTACCAACTAATAGTAAATTACCCCATTAACAAACATGGTGATATCTAATTATCCGATTTAATATATTTGTCATAGACCTATCATTGTGGGTCCTTTATCTATTGCCAATCAAAGTTACTACATAAATATTTACGGATAACTTTCTGGCTTTATGTACTTACTATAGATCTCTTTTTGTATTACTGTATTGGTATTGTAGTTCATTGGTCTACTATAGGACGGCATAAATCATTTAGCACTTTCTGATCAGGAGAGGATGTACCAGTGAGTTTCTACAGGCTGGGAGAATACTGAGCTGTTCTAATCAGCTCAGGCAAATTACGATTGAAATAGCACAGTACCCCGGCATTTGGTGCTGTGACTTTTTTCAACTGACCTTTGATCAGCATATTTGTGCTGCTTAATTGTGACTTGTTGGTCATCTAATATCTGTGTGGAGAGTCTCCCATACTTTGGGGAGGAGGGTATTATGAACTATTAATACCACCCCGTGTTGTGCTTGGTAAATGTGTGCTAATTTTATTGCACTTTGCACTATTTGGAGGCTGGTGGTGGGTATCTCTTAGGTAGTCAGGAATAAAGAGGGACAGCCGATGCGGAATGGGGCCACCACACACCTAGGGAGCTTAAAGCCTCATTGTCAGGCAGGACCAAGAGAAGGGAGAGTTATACCCCATAGGGTCCATTGTCTATCACAATATCTTGCATATTGCACTTTTACATCAAGTTCCTCTACATCAATCCCAAATACCTTTCTTCCTAGTGTGCACTTACACACTGCACGCACATTGTGTGTTTGATTGTTTGGTTGAGTATATCGATTTTAATACTATTTCATAAAGAATAATTTTTATGGGTAGTTCTACATTAAACGGTCTTATAATTTCTGAAGTGCCCTAGGATATATATATTTTTTTGGTCTACTAGTCAAGTGTTGCTCTTAAAAAATTTTCTTCAAAATCTAGTCCCTCATAGCATCTGTTTACACACCCTCCATGGATATAATAGCACTCTAGCTGTACTTATACACATCATATGAATACCCTATTTATTATCTTGATGGCTGGACCATACAATACAAGCACTTTTACCATTTACCTTTTGTAGTAGATAAAAATGATTTATTTTTTTATTTTACGACAAAAGAGGAGGTTTGGAATTATTTCCTAACATACTAAAAACCACACATACAGTATAGTTTATAAATATGTGATTTCCCATAAACTGTTTAAAAATAAAAGTTTTTTTTCTCTAATAAAGGAACTGAAGATGTCTGATTGCTTGCAATTGCTTGCAATTAAGCACAGCTGTGACAACATCTGCCTTCCCTGGTCTGTCATGAAATAGAATAACTGCGCCATTAAAGAGAACCTGTCAGCAGGATTTAGAACTATAAAGTAAAGCCTTGGCCATAATGGTGCTGTGATGCTGATTAAAATGATAACTGCAGTGAAGGAATTAATCTGTGGTTGTTGCATGATCTTCCTCTAAAGTTTTCATTTAATCACGTCTTTGATGCATTGGTGAGCAGCAGGAGGGACTTGAGGGTAGGACCTTCTACTATTTCTCCGCCCCTCCACCGCCTCCTCTGTTTCTTTTACAAGTCACTGATTTTTCAGAGAACTGCCTCTCTTTTAAACTTCTGCGCCGCCGCCCTCATTATTGTGGTGGGTGGCGTATGCGCAGTGTGATTCTGCGGCCAGTGCCACAAATGCCTCCCAAATACAGGTGGCTCCAGCACATCTACAGTATTCAGGCCATAACTGTGATGTACAATTATGGTGATTTGCATTAAACGTGTTTGTTACGCTTGCTGATGGTGGAGTCACAGGACCTCCGGGGAAATCGGGCTTACACTGTCATGGTAGGGCTTGACTGAGCGCCTACTGGGTAGACGCCAGATACGACTACAAGGCAGTGGCCAGGACTGTGGCAGCTTACCCCCAGAAGAGGTCCGAGCTCAGGAGACAGGACTGTTAGGGCATGTACGAACGTTGCGTATTGCATGCATTTACGCTGCATCTAGCACTGCAGCATAAATGAATGCGTCTTGTGTCCCCTGCACAATCTATGAAAATTGTGCATAATCCTTGTGCACAATGCTTTTTTTGAACGCAGCGATTTGGATGCTCAAATGTTGATCCAAATCGGTGCGTTAAAAAATGCAGCATGTCACTTCTTTCGTGCGCTTTGGATGCAGCTCCCACTCTGTCTATGGGAGAGGCAGCATCCATAGCGCATTAAATCGGGATTTATTCTGCTGAAACACTCCATCCATTACGCAGTGTTTCTGCGGCGATTTGAAGTGCACATGTGCTGACAAATCACTGCAGAATTTTCAGCATGTATGTGCGCACACAGCCTTAAGGTTGCTTTACACATTACAATGTATCGTGCGATCGCATTTGCGATCGCACCCGCCCCCATCGTTTGTGTGGCACAATGCTGTAACCCCCCGTCACACGCACTTACCTTCCAAACGACCTCGCTGTGGGCGGCGAACATCCACTTCCTGAAGGGGGAGTGACGTTCGGCTTCACAGCGAAGTCACACAGCGGCCGCCCAATAGAAGCGGAGGGGCGGAGATGAGCGGGACGTAAACATCCAGCCCACCTCCTTCCTTCCGCATTGCCGGTGGGACGCAGGTATGCTGTGTTCGTCATTCCCGGGGTGTCACACGGAGCGATGTGTGCTGCCTCGAGAACGATGAACAACAGGACGTTCGATTTTTAGAAAATGAGTGACGTGTCAACGAGGAACGAGAAGGTGAGTATTTCTGTTCGTTCATAGCTGTCACACGCTACAATATCACTAACAATGCCGGATGTGCGTCACTTACGACGTGACCCCGCCGACATCTCGTTAGATATATCGTAGCGTGTAAAGCCCGCTTTAGACAGACAGGCAGAGTCTCTAGTACTGACAGGGGCAGCCGAGACGGCTGAGGAAGACAGGACAGCTGGAGCAGGAGGGTACAGAGGGAACAGCTGGGACAAGGTAACAGGTGCGGATAGGTGGACACAGGTACAGGTAATGGACAGTGGGCAACAGGAACTGACAAATGGCTAACTGACCATGTTGATCAGGCACCTTCCCTAGTGGGAGAGTGACTTAAGTACATAGTGCCCCTCAGCCTTAGAAGCACTTCAGGGAATAGGTGCACTGGCCTTTTAAGTGACTGAGCGCACACCCCAAGCGCAATGCCAGGGAGGACAGCAGAGAGGTGAGGCAGATCACTGCAGAGGACGCTGGCACTACAGCGTTCTTCTATTATACAAGTTATAAAATGATAACTTATACAAGATACCTTATCGCCAGTAGGGTTCCGACTCATGGGACCCACACAAAATGAGAATAACGGGAAACTTTTATTCCCCCGGGACACATTTATTCCTGTTTCAAAATGGAATGACAGGTCGATGACTGACCACCACTCCATCATTCTGTATAGGGCTGCCAGAAAAAGCAGAGTGCACTGCTCATCAGCCACACATGGAACAAATGGATCAGTGGCTGAATATGCTAATCTAACAGGGATAGAAGTTTCCCATTCTGCCAATCAGTGCGGGTCCCAGCTGTTGGACTTCCACCAATTAATAAGTTATCTTGTCCTGTCGATATTTGATATATATATATTTTTTTAACTTGAGAACACCAACAACAGCATCTGTGTAATAGTATGCCATAGAGCAGGGAAGGGGTAAACTTTCAAGTTTTTCATCTTTAGTGGAAAAGAAGAAACGTCTCCTTATTGATAGCAGAGAGAACAAGTTCTCTTCATACACAACACAATCTACTATACCAAGACCGATATTTCAATATTATTACATATAAAGGACAAATATCGCCCCATCATAAACCGACTACATATTATCCCCACATAGTATCCCGCCAGAGCGTACAGACACAGTATGCGGCATAACACAAGGGTAACAACGGGAATGGCATAAAAGGAAGACCTTGGCAACAGGAAGAGGGGACAGCTTCTGCAACTGACCTGAGTCTGTACCTTCTCTCCCCTAAAATTCCAATGCATGTCCTTCACCCAGTCACAATCACGTGCTTAAGCCCTTGCTCACTCGGAATTTGCCCTAGCTAGTGAGTAGGCCAGCGTGAACACTAGTCTCACAAGGTTTATGAATAAAAAGCATGGAAAATGAATGATTCTGCGCTGCCAATTCCAAATAAAGTCCAGGGACGTCAGGATAAATGAAACTGGTTTATTTTCAATGAATTTCAAAATAATAAATGACTCCTTCCACAGGGAAATCACATGTGCCACACGTGACTGTCTTGAGGATGTTTTTTACTTTGATATGCAATGACAATAAACCACTTAAAGTCCAGAACATCAGGGCAAATTATTTGGATTCAGCAGCACATAATCGTCCATCTCCCATGCTTTTAATTCAAAATAAAGCAAAACCTTTTCATCTTGTCACTCTAGATCTACAAAGATAAACAAAGGGATTGATAAGTTTCTCCTCTGCAGCACTTAATAAATACTACCCATCTGGAACAGTTCATATTCCGAATGTAATAGATGGACCAAACACAATTCTACTAAAAATACCTTATAGCACTCAAGTGTTACGGACTGCTAAACACAAGTATAATACACTCATCCAAATGAGACCCCACTGATATCCTGACATTAGCTGAATAATTGTGCCTTTATCTAGCGCAGAGGAGAAATTAAGATTCTCTGCATCTTCCTAGGCTCATTTATATGAGGACAAGTCTTGCTCAGAGATCATATTAAGTGCAATGACTTACATTTAATTTTTTTTCATCCATTGTGTCATGCTAAGTCTGCATGACCATATCTCTACAGTCAATTTGATTATGTAAATGTTTCTTTTTAACATTAGTAGAAAAAGTGTCATTCTATTAATGAATATTATGTTTTGCTAAGGTCCAGTTATATGGAATTCAATTGACTTCATGTAATTGATCTTGCACCAATCATGTAATTGATTTCCTGCTGTGTAGATGTAAACATTAGGACATAATAAACTTAACCAGTTATCTACTGCTTGAGTCCGAAAAGAATTAGAGAACTGAAAATCCAAATATGTCAGCATTTTAAGTCAATTTCACTAAAAAAAAAAAACAGAGAAAAAAATATTTCCATATAAAATGATACAAAGCTGATCTAAAGAAAAATGTATATACCGTATTTTTCGGATTATAAGACGCACTTTTTTCCCAAAATGTTGTGAGGAAAATGAAGGGTGCATCCTAAAATCCAAATATAGCTTACAGGGTGGGCTGTCTGTGCGGCGACCGGGTGCGTGAGGGCGGCCGGGTGCCTGTGGCTGCGTGCGTACAGCCGGGTGCCTGTGGCTGCATGTGGGCAGCCGGGTGCCTGTGGCTGCATGCGGGCAGCCGGGTGCCTGTGGCTGCATGCTGGCAGCCGGGTGCCTGTGGCTGCATGCGGGCAGCCGGGTGCCTGTGGCTGCATGCGGGCAGCCGGGTGCCTGTGGCTGCATGCGGGCAGCCGGGTGCCTGTGGCTGCATGCGGGCAGCCGGGTGCCTGTGGCTGCATGCGGGCAGCCGGGTGCCTGTGGCTGCGTGCGGGCAGCCAGGTCCCCGTCATTACCGGCTGCCTCTCTGTCCTGGAGGCCGGCTGTCTTTCTGTGCGTGTGGGCAGCCTGCTGGCTGCTACTCTATGTGGGCGGGTGGCTGTGCGGCAGGTGTCCCAGTGTGTCCGCGGTCCCAGTTTCAAATGATGGTGCTGGGAGACAGCGCATGAGCAGATGGAGCTCTTGGATGAGCGCTCTATCTGCGTACGTGCCACTCCGGGAGTCAGCGCGTGCGCACATGGAGCCCTTAGATGAGAGCTCCATCTGCGCATGCGCCGCTCCAGGTGCCATGATTTGAACCGAGACCGCGGACAGACTGGGACACTCACCGCACCGGCCTGCTCCACCACTCACCCGCTGCCACTGCTGCTGCCACTACTGACCCGCTGCCACCACAGACCCACTGCAGCTGCCACCATGGACCCGCTGTGGCTGACGCCACTGACCCGCCGCTGCTGCTACTGACCACCAATGACACCACGGATCCGCCGCGGCTGCCAGCATAACCTCTGCCTCCTGTTACCCTGCTTCACCACCACTGCTGCCCTCCTCTGGTAAGACAACACCGGAGTATAAGATGGACCCCATTTTTATTTTTTTTACCTTTTTTTATCTCTAAATTTGGGGTGCTGCTTATAAGACGGTACGTCTTATAAAACGAAAAATACAGTATAAATAATAAATATATATACAGTGCCTTGTGAAAGTATTCGGCCCCCTTGAATTTTTCGACCTTTTCCAAAATTTCAGGCTTGAAACATAAAGATAAAAATGTTAATGTTATGGTGAACAATCAACAACAAGTGGGACACAATTGTGAAGTTAAACAAAATTTATTGCTTATTTTAAACTTTTGTAAAAAAGAATAAACTGAAAATTGGGGCGTGCAATATTATTCGGCCCCTTTACTTTCAGTGCAACAAACTCACTCCTTAAATTCATTGAGGATCTCTGAATGATCCAATGTTGTCCTAAATGACTGATCATGATAAATATAAGCGACCTGTGTGTAATCAAGTCTCCGTATAAATGCACCTGCTCTGTGATAGTCTCAGTGTTCTGTTTAAAGAGCAGATAGCATCATGAAGACCAAGGAACACAACAGGCAGGTCCGTGATACTGTTGTGGAGAAGTTTAAAGCTGGATTTGCTTACAAAAACATTTCCACGACTTTAAACATCCCAAGAAGCACTGTGCAAGCGATCATATTGAAATGGAAGGAGTATCATACCACTGCAAATCTACCAAGACCTTGTCGTCCCTCAAAAATTTCAACTCAAACAAGGAGAAGACTGATCACACATGCAGCCAAAAGGTCCATGATCACTCTGGATGAACTGCAGAGATCTACAGCTGAGGTGGGAGAGTTTAGGGTACTTTACACGCTGCGATATCGGTACCGATATCGCTAGCGAGTGTACCGGTCCCCGTCGGTTGTGCGTCACGGGCAAATCGCTGCCCGTGGCGCACAACATCGCTAAAACACCCGTCACACGAACTTACCTTCCCTGTGACGTCGCTCTGGCCGGCGTTCCGCCTCCTTTCTAAGGGGGCAGTTCGTGCGGCGTCACAGCAACGTCACAGGGTAGCCGTCCAATAGCAGTGGAGGGGCGGAGATGAGCAGCCGGAACATGCTGCCCCCTCCTTCCTTCCTCATTGCCGGTGGACGCAGGTAAGGAGATGTTCGTCGTTCCTGCGGTGTCACACATAGCGTTGTGTGCTGCCGCAAGAACGGCGAACAACATCGTACCTGCAGCAGCAACGATATTAAGGAAATGAACGACGTGTCAACGAGGAACAATTTTTCACGTTTTTGCGCTCGTTGATTGTCGCTCATTGGTGTCACACGCTGCGATGTCACTAACGGCGCTGGATGTGCATCACTAACGACATGGCCCCGACGATATATCGTTAGCGATGTCACAGTGTGTAAAGCACCCTTTAGTCCATAGGACAACAATCAGTTGTACTCTGTACAAATCTGGCCTTTATGGAAGAGTGGCAAGGAGAAAGCCATTTATCAAAGATATCCATAAAAAGTGTTGTTTAAAGTTTGCCACAAGCCACCTGGGAGACACACCAAACATGTGGAAGAAGGTGCTCTGGTCAGATGAAACAAAAATCGGACTTTTTAGGCAAAATGCCAAACGATATGTTTGGCATAAAAGCAACACAGCTCATCACCCTGAACACACCATCCCCACTGTCAAACGTGGTGGCAGCATCATGGTTTGGCCTTGCTTTTCTTCAGCAGGGACAGGGAAGATGATTAAAATTGATGGGAATATGGATGGAGTCAAATACAGGACCATTCTTGAAGAAAACCTATTGAAGTCTGCAAAAGACCTGAGACTGGGATGGAGATTTGTCTTTCAACAAGACAATGATCCCAAACATAAAGCAAAATCTACAATGGAATGGTTCACAAATAAACGTATCCAAGTGTTAGAGTGGCCAAGTCAAAGTCCAGACCTGAATCTAATTGAGAATCTGTGGAAAGAGCTGAAAACTGCTGTTCACAAATGCTCTCCATCCAAACTCACTGAGCTTGAGCTGTTTGCAAAGGAAGAATGAGCAAGAATTTCAGTCTCTCGATGTGCAAAACAGATAGACACATACCCCAAGCGACTTGCAGCTGTAATCGCAGCAAAAGGTGATGCTACAAAGTATTAACTTAAAGAGGCCGAATAATATTGGACGCCCCAATTTTCAGTTTATTATTTTTTATAAAAGTTTAAAATAAGCAATAAATATCGTTCACCTTCACAATTGTGTCCCACTTGTTGTTGATTTTTCACCATATCATTAATTTTTTTTATCCTTATGCTTGAAGCCTGAAATGTGGGAAAAGGTTGAAAAATTCAAAGGGGCCGAATACTTTCGCAAGGCACTGTATGTATGTGTGTATGTATGTATGTGTGTGTATATATAAATATATATATATATGTATGTATGTATGTATGTGCTCAGTGTAAATGGGTACACCCCAAATGATTTCCCAGAAAACCTTTAGCGCTCTTTCAGAATCTACATTTTCTGTTGGCTCCCATACTACAGAACACTCCCACAATGTGGGCCATTGATTTCAAACAAGATTTGTTATTTTGCACACCCCAAAAAAGTAATTTACCTAACAAATTAATTTGTTTAAAAAATAGGAGCACCCCAATGAAAGTCTTAGGAGCAAATTTAAAGTTTAGATTACAAAATTCTAATTAACAAGAATTCAACCACAGGTAAGTTGAATTTTTTATTAAACAAGTGTCCTGAAGAAAGATAACTATAGAAGGACGATACTTAAAGAAGATGCCTTTCCATTTCATGCTGCCAGAAATGGCACCACATGGATATTAATTGTCCTCCTTTCACTTTGTGCCTGCACTATTACAGCCAAGTTGTTAATGGTGATTTTCCATCAGCATCAGTAGCACGATCCTGGCTAACATTATTTTGTTTCTTGCACCTTATTTATACTCACTCCGTTCTCTTTGTTGCACAGTTTTGAGAATTTTTATGTATCTATATATTTTTTTGATTGGTAATATTATTTTGATGATTCTTTGATTACTTATTATCACATATTATGGTGATTTAGTGACTATTTAACATTGCATATTGTGGCAATCAATTTTTATATATATATATATATATATATATATATATATATATATATATTGTGAGACTGTGACCGGGGTTATCTATGACGGCCGGTATGTCTCACCCCGGTTGTGCTCACTCCATGATAGAAAGTAAATCCACTCTAGGGTTAATGCTGTTTCCCTACAGGCTGAAGGTAGGGTTAAATAGAATCAGGAACAAGGGCAGGTGTGCCGGGTGTGGGGGAGTGAACACAACTCCCTGAGTTTTCTGCTGGAGAGGCACATGTATTTTCTTGTGGACTTTTGTTTGGACATTAAAACCGTGTGCTGTGAACCTTAATGCCTGGATCCCGTGTCTTCTGCTGCGCAGCCGACCGTGCTACCTCACATATGGTGGAGAATGCGGGCATGACAGCCGGTGAGGTGTAGCATCCATCCCTGGTGACCCAGCAGCACATGTCCTGGATTCGAGCGGCTATACTACAGCCCAAACCCGGCGAAGCCATGGAGGACATACTAAGGCAGCAGCAACAGACTAATGCACAGCTACAACAAGCTAATGCACAGCAACAAGAGGCTAATGCACAGCAGCAACAAACCAATGCACACCTGCTCCGGGCGTTGGAACGTCAGCAGCAATCCTTACAAACGCAGGAAAAAAGGCACCAAGAACAGATGGTTCTCCTGGCCAAGTCGATCCGTGCCGGACCGGCAGCAACAACCCCGGGACCGGGTGACGACGGCAGCGTCCGGAAAGCGGTGAGACAAGCATTACAAAAGATGACCCCGGGGGATGATGTGGAAGCGTTCCTGGCGGTGTTTGAGCGGGTGGCCGAGCAGGAAAAGCTGCCGACCCCCCAGTGGGCTGAGGTGTTGTCGCCCTATCTGACGGGGGAACCCCAAAAAGCGTACCTGGACCTCTGTACCGAGGACGCCATTGACTATGTGACCCTGAAAGCCGAAATACTGGCACGGTTGGGGGTGAATACCTATGTACGGGCTCAGCGGGTAAATCAGTGGTTCTATGAGGAAGCTAAACCCGTACGCTCCCAGGCCTATGACTTATTGCATCTTGTAAAAAAGTGGTTGCAGCCTGACACTCTGAGCCCGGCGCAGATGGTGGAAAGGGTAGTAGTGGATCGTTTTGTGCGCACTTTACCCGTCACCGTTCAACGGTGGGTAGGACAGGGTGACCCGAGTACCCTGGACCGATTAGTGTCCCTGGTAGAGCGGCATGTGGCTACGCAGGACTTGATACGGGACACTGAGACTTTGCGTACCGCCCGTCGGTCCGGCCCCTCCAAGCCTAGGGCCAAGGACCCACCGCTGACACCGGTGCAGGAGTCCCCTACCGTCCCGTCTGAGGCAGCGGCCGCCCTTCCTGAGGTCCGGAAGGTTCTGTACCCTAAACGACAACCCGTGAAGGGGGTTCCCGTCTCCATTAGATGTTGGCGGTGCCAGTGGGTGGGACATATGGAAGCCCAGTGTCCACTCACCACGGAGCCCATGGATTGTGGGGTGACCCGGCGGGGTTCAATGTATGCTCAGGTGGTGTGTACCGCTGACCTGGTCTCCCCAGAGACGGAGCCCCACTTGTGCCAAATACAGGTGAATGGATGTCCGGTTACAGGATTGTTGGATTCCGGAAGCTTAGTGACCCTTGTGCGATCCACCTTGAGGGCTAAAGTAAAGGCCACAGGACGTACCGTGGGGGTGGTTTGCATACATGGGGACCGCCGAGACTATCCCACAGGGATTGTCACCATCACAGCACCTTGCGGTCAGGTGCAACATGAGGTGGGACCCATTAACACTCTTCCCTATGACGTGATCCTAGGAAGGGATCTGCCCTATTTTTGGACTTTATGGAAGGGACCCCCTAAGTCTCCTCAGATATTGGTCAGTCCGGGACCTGAGCCCTACAATCCTGAATCCGGGACGCCTGCCGTAGGGGTCCCCATGATAGGGACAGAATGTGAACCCGATAGGTCGCCCCTAGAGGCATTGGCAGGAGAGGCCGAGACGGTCGAACCCATCCCGGAGTTGGAGGTGTCCCCGGATACGTTTGGGACTGCCCAACTCCAGGACCCTACATTAATACATGCCCGGAGTCGGGTGACAGTAATTGACGGGGTGGCACAGCTGCCCGGTGCCCAGGTAAGGTACCCCCATTTCGCTCTTAAGCAGGATTTACTCTACCGGGTAGATGAAATACGGGGCGTGGGGGTAGAGCAGTTGGTGGTGCCCCAGCCGCATCGCCGGCGGGTCCTCGACTTGGCTCATAAACACCTGATGAGTGGCCACCTAGGGGTCAAGAAAACGCAGGAGCGAATATTGCAAAGGTTCTATTGGCCCGGAGTCTTTGGGGAGGTAAAACGGTTCTGCGAAACCTGCCCGGAGTGTCAGCTTACCGCACCCCTGACCCATTTTCGCAGTCCGTTGGTGCCGTTACCCATTATAGAAGTCCCTTTTGAACGGATAGGGATGGATCTGGTGGGGCCCCTCGTAAAGTCCGCTCGAGGGCACCAACACATCCTAGTGATCGTTGACTATGCCACCCGGTATCCCGAGGCGATACCTCTCAGACATACTGCAGCAAAGCTTATAGCTCGGGAGTTGTTTGCTGTGTTCTGCCGGGTGGGGTTGCCCAAGGAGATCCTTACGGATCAGGGGACCCCATTCATGTCTAAAGTGACCAAAGAGCTATGCCGGCTACTCCAGATCAAGCAGTTGCGTACGTCTGTGTATCATCCTCAAACGGACGGTTTAGTCGAGCGTTTCAATAAAACCCTGAAAACCATGCTCAAAAGGGTGATTTCAAAAGACGGGAAAGACTGGGATATGATGCTTCCCTATTTGATGTTTGCCATCCGTGAGGTGCCACAGGCATCCACGGGGTTTTCGCCTTTTGAATTGTTATACGGGCGACATCCCCGGGGATTGTTGGACCTGGCAAAGGAAACATGGGAGCAAGAGCCCACCCCCCATAAAAGTGTGATTGAACACATTTTGGGTATGCAGAACCGCATAAGCGCGGTCATGCCAATTGTGAAGGAGCATTTACAGGAGGCTCAGGCCGCGCAAAGCGGCCACTACAATAGACAAGCCACCGTGCGGACCTTTAAACCCGGGGATCGGGTGTTGGTATTAATTCCCACGGCGGAGAGTAAATTCCTGGCTCAGTGGCAAGGCCCCTACGAGATAAAGGAAAGAGTCGGGGTGGTTAACTATAAAGTATTGCAGCCCGGTAGGCGGAAACCTGAACAAATATACCATGTCAACCTATTAAAACATTGGCAGGAACAGGAAAGCCTGATGGCTGTTTTTTCCCCATCTCCCTCCTCTTCGGGTCGTTCACCTCTGGCTCCAGCGACCTCCGGAGAGGACGAACCGGAAGTAAGGATTGGAGAAGCCCTCACCAAGACTCAGAGGCGAGAGGCCAGACGGTTGGTTCAGCAGAACCCCGATGTCTTCTCCGAGCTGCCCGGTAGGACCAGTCTGATACGACATGATATTGTCACCGAGCCCCACCTGAAGGTACGCCTGAAGTCATACCGGGTACCGGAGGCTCGACGACAAGCCATATCGGAGGAAGTAAAGACAATGTTACGCCTGGGGGTCATCGAAAAATCCCGGAGTGAATGGGCTAGTCCGATTGTCCTAATACCAAAACCCGATGGCTCCTTAAGGTTCTGCAATGACTTTAGGAGATTGAACGAAATATCCAAGTTCGATCTCTACCCCATGCCCCGGGTGGATGAGCTGATTGATAGGCTGGGACAGGCGCGATATTTTACCACGCTCGACCTGACCAAGGGGTACTGGCAGGTGCCACTGACGGAGTCCGCCAAGGAGAAAACCGCTTTTGTTACGCCGGAGGGTCTCTTCCACTATGTTGTCTTGCCTTTTGGGTTACATGGCGCTCCGGCCACATTCCAGAGGTTGATGGACTTAGTGCTGGAACCCCACCAGGCGTATGCATCAGCGTACCTTGATGACATCATTATTTACAGCTCCGATTGGCAGACCCACTTGGAACAGGTACAAGCGGTGGTGGACGCGCTTCGAACAGCCGGATTGACAGCCAATCCCAAGAAATGTGCGTTGGGACTCACGGAAGCCCGCTACTTGGGCTACGTGATAGGCCAAGGAGTGATTAAGCCCCAAATTAACAAGGTTGAGGCGATCCAGAAGTGGCCGAGACCCCTGACCACGAAGCAGGTTAGGGCCTTCCTGGGTATCGTGGGGTACTACAGGAGATTTGTAAAGGATTTTGCGGGACTATCAGCCCCCTTGACGGACCTTCTCAAAGGCAAGAAGTCCGTCATGGTGCGCTGGACTCCGCAGGCCGAGGACTCCTTCCGGGCCCTGAAGGAGGTCCTGTGCGGACAGCCCGTTCTTGTACACCCTGATTTCCGGAAGGAGTTCATAGTACAGACTGACGCCTCAGAGGTCGGCCTGGGGGCAGTGCTGTCTCAGGTGGTTCAGGGGGAGGAACACCCCGTCACCTTCTTAAGTAGGAAGCTCACCCCTCCCGAGCGGAATTATAGCGTAGTGGAGAAGGAGTGCCTGGCGATCAAGTGGGCCTTGGAGTCCCTACGCTATTACCTGCTGGGACGGCAGTTTCGCTTGGTGACGGATCACTCTCCACTGGTCTGGATGAGGTCCGCCAAGGAACGGAATGCCCGGGTTACCCGGTGGTTCCTTTCTCTGCAGAACTTCCGGTTTACGGTTGAACATAGGGCCGGTGGGTTGCAGGGCAACGCCGATGCCTTGTCCCGCGGCCCGTGTTTAATGGCGGGAGTTCAACCCCGCACGCTTGAACTGAGGGGGGGGTATGTGAGACTGTGACCGGGGTTATCTATGACGGCCGGTATGTCTCACCCCGGTTGTGCTCACTCCATGATAGAAAGTAAATCCACTCTAGGGTTAATGCTGTTTCCCTACAGGCTGAAGGTAGGGTTAAATAGAATCAGGAACAAGGGCAGGTGTGCCGGGTGTGGGGGAGTGAACACAACTCCCTGAGTTTTCTGCTGGAGAGGCACATGTATTTTGTTGTGGACTTTTGTTTGGACATTAAAACCGTGTGCTGTGAACCTTAATGCCTGGATCCCGTGTCTTCTGCTGCGCAGCCGACCGTGCTACCTCACAATATATATATATATATATATATATTTTTTTTAAACTCTGTGTGTATAGGGATTACGGTGTGTTTATAAAACTTGTATTACATAAATATGTGGATATTGATTGTTTAAATTATTTGGTGTGATATTGTTATTTATTGGGCATAGTGCATGATAATTATATTTGGCTGCTAATTTAAATATTAAAATGTATAGACTGTCATTTTTTCATACTTGTTATTATCTGTTTCCTGTATCTATTCGTGTTTCGCCACTTCGTGTTTTTTTTCCATTATTTGTTAATAAAATATAAAAAAAATCCAATTAATTTTCAATAAATTATATTTTAATATTATTTATAGTCTCCAGTGCACGTTTTCTGTATATAGGTAAGTTAGCCAAAGAGGTAGAAAACCAGGATGAGTGTTTCCCGTGACACAATACAGAACAATGGCATGCATGGGTGTTGTCAAGAATGGAAGCCTTTCCTAAAGCCAATGCATAAAAAAGCTGGTGTCACGATTCGTCTGTGCAGAGCATTTTGCCTTTCGTGATGTACTGCTGCACTTCCCTGAGTTACTGAGCTAGCAGCTTGATTGACAGCACAGGACTCCATGTTGGTGTTGATTTCTCAGGCATTCCACCTTCCTGGTAATTGCTCAGGCTTCTTTCCTGAGCAAGCTCACCCAGAACCTTGCTAATTATATTCTCTGGTTCTGAAGTTGTGCTGTTGACTTGTCTCTCTGTTAGTGTTCTGATCTTTGTTCTCTGACCCCAGACCATTATTTGACTTCTCTTTGCCTGCTCCCTGTTCCTGTTGTGATCTCCTGCCTTCTGACCTCAGACCATTACCTGAGCACGTCTCTGTTTTGTCCCTGAACCTATTACATGCTCTCCTGGGTTTCTGCCCCTTGGATTGTGACCTGACTACACCTTTGCTTACTCCTTGTTCTCACACATGTCCTCCTGTTACCTGACCCCAGCTTTCCTGACTATTTTTCCGTCCATACTACCCATAAGTAGTGACTAGCATCACAGCTGGCCTACAATTTCTCAGGGCCTATGTTGAAAAATATGAAGACTACTGGGATGCTATACTCTGGAGTGATGAGACCAAAATAAATGTTTTGAAACTGATGGCTTCTTAACTATATGGGGCTGCAAAGGTGAGGTGTACAAAGAAAAACATATGGTGTCTACAGAGGAATATGTTTATGGAAGTGTCCTTAGGTGGGTCTGCATGAGTGCTGCTGGTGTCGGGGAGCTCCATTTTTGATGGTATCATGAATATACAGATGTTCTGCTCTATATTGAGAGAGATGATGCTTACTACCACTCCGTGCCCTTGGTAGACCTGCACTATTCCATCATGACAATGATTCAAAACTGATATCTAAGGCCACTGTTGCATTGCACTGTTGCAGCGGAGGGATGAAAATGATTCAATGGTCAAGTGTTTCCTGATCTAAACCAATAGAACATCTGGTGAATTCTTGAGAGACAAGATAAGTCACTCTCTATCCAGCATCCAGGCTCTAAAAGAGGTTGTTTTTGAAGAATGGCAAAAGATAGATATTACAGTATGTCACCAACATGTTCATCCCATGTCTTCTACTTGGTGCTGTCCTTAAAAATCATAGAGGTGATACAAAATAGTAGGTGTAGTTGTTTTTAATGTGGGGTGTTTTTATTTTTGTATTAATTAGTTTGTGTAAAGAATACCTATATAGAAATGTACCAGGCTATAAACCAATAAAATTATAAAATGTTTAATAAATATTATAATAATTGAAAACATTACAAAAAAAAACACATACAAAAGGTAGACATATAAAATACTAAAGGTAGGTAAGTGATAACAAAACTCCTGAATATAAATCAATGCAGGGTTATAGTGAGTGCAATTACAGGATTGGGGACCAATACTCAAAAGGTACAAGGAAAAATGGCAACTGCTGTGTAAGTTAAAGCTCTTTGAAGTACTGTGACTGGGTACTCACTCAGCTTGTGTCTCAGTTGCATCGAGAGAGGCACAGGAGACACTTTGTATAAAATGTACAGGCGGATTTGTTAACAGATTATAAAGACTGCCATAAGAACAGAAAATAAATGTCAGGAAAACAATATACACGTTCCCAAAAATGGCACTTCAGTGTCAGTTCAGTAAGTCCCAGTACAGATACTTTTCACAAGAGGTCTTCTCACCTCTGCACACTGACTCCGGTCAGTATACTCAACCCCCACTCATGGGTTCATTCCTGGAAATTTCACACCTCCACACAAAGACATGTGCCAAACAGACTGACACCATTTTAAACCATGTGGCCTGTCAACCACATGTCAAACACTCCCATGGGTGAATATGTATGTGGGTAGCCAGACCCGCCCATCTCTCTGGCTATCTGTAAGACCTGTCTCAGAAATGCCCTAACAAGCTTTGTGGCACTAATGCTGGAGCAGATATCCAGGCTTACACCATTTTCATGGAACACACCCTCCGCCATATTACAGTACATACAAGTAAACATAGAAAGAATAATATTACATGACCGTTCATATAAATGATAATAATGCACGGTGACATGAAGTACACTTTACTCAAAGAAAACGTACCTGACATAAGTTTCATATAAAGCTTCATCAGGAGGTGTGATACGAAACGTACATTAGATGCATCTGGTGTCTGCTCCATGCCCACACCACCCTGCACACCCACACTGAAAATTGTGATATGAAACTGTAACACCCTGGCCTATCAGGTCGTCACAGGGTATTGTGCAATCTGCCCTTCTGCACAGTATCCACCCTCCTTGGTTATGGATCCTGGTCCTTTGGTGTTGCTGTGAAGCCCCACCGGTGTTGTATCGGTGCATTACCTTCAGGGACTCCACTGGTCTGGTCACAGATAGGGAACCTTCTCTTTAGGATTTTCGTGATGCCACTCTCTGTATTACGGTCAGGGGACCGCCACTGCAGGTTAAGGGACGCCTAGGGTTGTTGGTAGGTGCAGTTAGATGGTGTGGCCCCCCGAGAGTAGGGCTGGCCCCAGGGCCCGTTTTGAGTGGGTGAAACCACAAGGCGCAGAATGACTCAAACACAGTCCAGGCAGTCTTTCAGGGTTTTTACTCACAGTTGATGGTAGGGTGAGTAACCCGGGCGTAGCTGGGATGAACCAGGCTGGAACCAGGTATCCTTCCGGCTGGCTGATGAGGGTGACTACCAACTCGCCTTCCTAGCCCTGTTTGTTTTGGGGTGACCCCTACTTGAAGCCCTGCTGGGGTCGCCCAGGGAAGTTGCTGATGCATCTCTCCCCTTCTTTTGGCCCATATGCTTGTAGCCTGGACCAGGTCACTCCGGCTGCTTGCCTCCTGTGAACTATGGGCCCTCTCTTCGCTACGTGGCTCCGGACTCTGTGTGTGGTGCTGAGGGCGGGAAGTACCCCCACCTGCAGGTTGAGCAGGACAACTGAATGGTCCCCTACTCTGAGAACCTGAACTCGTACGGGCCTGGTACCTCCCTAGCAGTCCCCTTACTCAGCCACCCCTTTGCTCTCTCTAGCCTTGGGTGGTTTTCGGGTAGCACTACCAGGTGACCGGTCTCCCCCGTTGGTAGTCACTGCGCGGACGCTGTCAGTGTTGTGTCAGCTTCCAGGGTCTGCTCCACAGGTCTCCTCTCCCTGAGCTGCACTCCAGACTAGCTCACTACTCGCTCCCCACTGTGCCTGCCTACGCCACCTAGCAACCAGGCTCTCTACCACACCCCTTGAGTGGACATGGAGGCTACGCCCCCTCCTGGATTCCCCAGGGGCCCCTATCAAAGGTAGATGTGTGAGACCTGATTACTATGCGCCTGTGTAGTCACACCTCGGTCAGCCTTCTGGTTTACCTGTGTTGCACTGCCCCCAGCATGGGTGCAGTACTCAGTGGTGCCTGACCAGGTCAGGGGCGCCACATTGCAACAGCTTAGCCAATCAAAAATCCTAGGAACACTTCCCACTTCAACCCACCAGACACACCATTGGAGGGCCTGAAGAGAATAGGGCCGCCCACATGGGGGGGTTGGTGAGGAAAAGTGAGGAAAGTGACAGTTGAGCTAGAGGAGAGGAGAAAATGGAAGGAGGTAGTGGTGGCTCTCATGAGGAGAGGCCACGGAGGAGAGCTCCTGTGTACTAGGTGGCAGACGTTGGTCTGGGCCTGGTAGGAGTTGGAACCCCGGTCGCAGGGGACAGTATCAAGGGGCACGGACTGCCGAGGAAGGCGGCTGGCGGCATTGAGCTATCACCGGGCAGGAGCCAGGGCACGACTGGGTACGTGGACCCCAGGCCGGAAAGTAGCTTCACGCGTTCCTGTAATTTACCCGACGGGGGTGAAAACTTCAAGTGTCATCCCAAACCTGCTCCAAAATCGGGGTACTAGTGCACAAATGGGATAGGACTTTCCCACTACAGTCCAAAGAAATCCTACGCGTGAACCCTGAGAGCAAGCTCACTCCGTTAGCCATACGGGTGAGTAGGACCTGAAGAGTTTTATACCAACGGGTCCAACAGAGACGAAGGTGCCAAGGACAGGGCCATAGGCTAACAGCAACACCAAGGGCACGGACCCAAGTGTGCTCCCTACAAGCTACAGTGGCGCTCAGAATTCTGGTTTACAAGCTGTCGGTGTAGTTATTCCAGGACTGAGTATATTGAAAACCCCTGTTCCTACCCCCAACGGCACCCAACTACCATCCCAACACCGTCAACGGGCCCCGGGACACAAAAGCCCTTCTCATGGAGGGGTTAAACATCAGGCTGCCACAACATTGTCACCAGGCTACCCCCCAACAGCAGCGGTGGTCCCTCACATTACCACGCACCGTGGGTGGCATTACGAACTTTCCATACCCCCTGTATATAGCCCCCCTTTCATTCGAGTGGCTGCGCGACCCCCGGGTCCAGAGACCCCTTGAGCCACCGCGGATCCAGATCTGAGCAGCGGCCCGGCTGCTAGCACGGGGGTGGCACACCTCGAATTTCCTGGCATCACGAACAGGATATGAGCAGGACCCACTTACCTTGGTGACGTGCGCCTTGAAAATCGAACACCGCGAGTCAAAATTCTGTTTCCCGCCAAGTCCGCCATTTTCCGCGCCAAAACTGAGTCTTCTTCGACAAAGCGCGCGAAGATTAAGTCCCGCCCCTCGTCTTCCTGAAGAAGCCAGAACCGGAAGTTCCTAGAGGGCCACTGTCACCGAGAGAGTGCTGCGAAAAGACCGAGGGGGCGGGCCAGAATGTGTTACTAGCGGAAGTGGAGCAGGGATGCCAGGACTCTGTCACAACGTTCCTGGAAGACGCAGTGGCAAGATGGCGGAGCGAGACTGGTCCCCAGAGCGTGCTGTCTCTGGGACCGCGGCATTGATAGAGGAAGAAACAGAGCAGCTGTGCCGGAGGATGCGGACGCAATTCCTCTTCATTCTGAACCACTGGAGGGAAGAGATGAGGAGCCTGGTGATGGCGGTGCGAGCCCGTGAGATTGAAATCCCACGTGAAGAGAGGGTAAGCGGTTACCCAGTCTCTGCAGATTGCACAAATCCGGCCAAAGAGGTTGAGGGATCCGGACCGTCTCCGCTCGCGGTGAGCGCTCCACTACCGACTACCCCGTCCTCGGTGGACGCTGAGCTGCCCCCACCAACCCCGGCAGCGGTACCTTCAGTATGTCTGTCAGAATCTCCGGCTGCAGAGATCCAGAGCAAGGCCCTCATTCCAGCCACGGCAGCAGTCACCCAGACACCGGCCAGACCAGACCCGGCCGCATCACCGGGCCCGTCATCAGAGGCGGAGCACCCGGGCCCTGCAACCCCGGCTGCGGAGCAGTCGGTTCATCAGTCTACACCAGCGGTAGCGGAACCAAGATGTCTGCCTGTTTCGTTACCGCGCGGCATCCCGACAGCTGTTGGGGCAGCCAGAGCTCAAGTAAAGCCAGAGCCAGATAGGGAGCGGAGGCCGGACGCTGATGCCCCCTACTGGAAACTACAACCACACCAGCAACAGATGATGCCAGCGATGACCACGCAAGAGCGACAACAGCAGGAGATGCTTGCCCGCACCTGGAAAGAAAAAGAGTACCTGAGGAAGGCCACCTTTCATGTCCGTGGGCCACAGCACATAGGGTACATCCGGCGGTTTCACCCCGAGAAGGGATGGGGTTTTCTGTGGGAAGCAAACCTCTCAAAGGAAGTGTTTGTCACCCGCCGAGATATCGAGCAGTATCTCCCCAGTGGCCACCCGGGTCATAACCTGGAGGCCGGAGAAGTAGTCAGCTACATCCGCCATTGGGGTGAACGGGGCTGGTACGCCTTAGATGTAAAGCGGCTCGCTATAGTCGACGAGCGAGTAGTACCAGCCGCTGCTGTTGATTACCTGCATCCCAGTGAGTGTGAGTAAGTTAAAAGTGATACAGTACCAGCAGTTGCGATGCCATAGAATGTTAGGTATCTGTGTTTTCGTTTCTTAATTTTCATAGTTTATTATTTTTCATATAGAAAATGTTAGTGAATAAGTGTCTAATCAACCAGTTTTAATGAAAAGAGTAAAAATTATCAGATTTGCCAGCAGATTGTCAAAAAGTGTACAGCCGGTACATGGACTCCGTTAAGAGTTTTTATATGCGTATTAAGTAAAAATGGACCACGGTCACAGGACTGGCGTGACCAACACAAGCTTGTGTCTTGCAAAATAGTTGCACCTCCTGTGCCAACCAGAGTCGTCTAAAATACAACACCCGGGACCTTAACCCGGTCAAGGACCCACCTTAGGTTTCCAGGGGGAACAGGTTGTTTGGGTGGCGGGTTACTGGGATCTGGGACGTTGGGACTGGACTGTCGCAGGAAGGGGCTGCAACGGGGAAGGTTGAGCCTCCGTTGCCATAAAAACCGGTAGCGTCCCATGGTTGGGCTACGAACTCACAATAATTTTAGTAACGTTAAGTGCATTACCTCCCCTGTGTGGGATGGACTCGTTGAATAAAAGTGTGTTAATTTATGTTTTCTTTTTCCTAGTTCAAGCAAAACAAAAATAAACCTCTGGCGTCCTTAGCTCACGGACGAGCTACGTTTAACCAAGGGGGAATGTGACGCATTGGCCTATCAAGTCATCACAGAGTATTGTGCAATCTGCCCTTCTGCACAGTGTCCACCCTCCTTGGTTATGGATCCTGGTCCTTTGGTGTTGCAACAGCTTAGCCAATCAAAAATCCTAGGAACACTTCCCACTTTAACCCACCAGACACACCATTGGAGGGCCTGAAGAGAATAGGGCCGCCCACATGGGGGGTTGGTGAGGAAAAGTGAGGAAAGTGACAGTTGAGCTAGAGGAGAGGAGAGAGTGGAAGGAGGTAGTGGTGGCTCTCGTGAGGAAAGGCCACGGAGGAGAGCTCCTGTGTACTAGGTGGCAGATGTTGGTCTGGGCCTGGTAGGAGCTGGAACCCCGGTCGCAGGGGACAGTGTCAAGGGGCACGGACTGCCGAGGAGGGCGGCCGGCAGCCTTGAGCTATCACCAGGCAGGGGCCATGGCACGACTGGGTACGTGAATCCCAGGCCGGAAAGTAGCTTCACGCATTCCGGTAATTTACCCGACGGGGGTGAAGACTTCAAGTGTCATCCCCAAGCCACTCCAAAATCGGGGTACTAGCGCACCGATGGGATATGACTTTCCCAGTACAGTCCAAAGAAATCCTACGCGTGAACCCTGAGCGCAAGCTCACTCCGTTAGCCATACGGGTGAGCGGGACCCAAAGAGTTTTATACCAACAGGTCCAACAGAGACGAAGGTGCCAAGGACCGGGCCAAAGGCTAACAGCAACACCAAGGGCAAGGACCCAAGCGTGCTCCCTACAAGCTACAGTGGCGCTCAGAATTCTGGTTTACAAGCTGTCTGTGTAGTTATTCCAGGACTGAGTGAGTACATTAAAAACCCCTGTTCCTACCCCCAACGGCACCCAACTATCATCCCAGCACCGTCAACGGGCCCCGGGACACAAACCCCCTACCCACGGAGGGGTTAAACATCAGGCTGCCACAACATCGTCACCGGGCTACTCCCCAACAGCAGCGGTGGTCCCTCACATTACCACGCACCGTGGGTGGCGTCACGAACTTTCCAAACCCCCTGTATATAGCCCCTTTTTCATTCGAGTGGCCGCACGACCCCCGTGTCCGGAGACCCCTTGAGCCACCGCGGATCCGGATACGCTGATGGCACGGGGCTCACAAATGAAGAAAGAAGAATTTTTACATGCATGGTGCGAGAGATCAGACTAGATAAAGGTCAGCGCCTATGGTCTAGGACGCAGGCCCGGATGCCAGCTCGCGTGAAGCCGGAGTGACTGGAGCATGGTGTCAGGGTCACCTGTGGCGTGCGTCGGGCACGGGGGCGGCACATAAGAATAAAGAATAATCTGTGAGTGCCTTCTTGTTTCTTATGTGTATGAACAGTATATATAGCTCCTTATACTCATGTAGGCTTTCTGTCACAATGTGACTGCAGGATAGTGAGTTACAGGGGGCTCCTATACTGTCCCGCACACTAGGGGACACTAGGCTATATATAACCTCAGGGTTACCCCTATTGGTGGAAATGCCTGAGTCCTGTGCCTGGCTATTCTCCTGACCAGAACTAATCTATCACCCCCCAGGGAAGGAAAAAGCAGGAGGGTGATGGAAACACGGTTAAAGACAGACAGGGAAAAAACAAAACTTGGACACACTGCAAACTCACAGGAATATATCTCTTACAAATGGAAGACCTGACCTCCTCGCTCTACGACAGATATGAGCTTTTTTTATAGGACTTCCACTGGTTGGAATTTAAGTACTCGGACGACTATGCTAACCTGCTCACGGATTCATAAGCCATCTGGGCTTATGTGATTATGTGATTTTGCCCCTGAGGAATCAGTCCCCTTAGGCTACTTTCAAACATCCGGTTTTTGCTCTGCGGCACAATACGGCGCTCTGCAGAAAAACCGCAACCGTTTTTTTTTGCCGCCGGTTGCGGGTTTTTTTGCATAGACTTACATTAGTGCCGTATTGTAGTGCCTATGATATAGTCCTGGTATGTGTAGAGCTTGCTCCACATGCTGGGACCTGGGCTGGTCTCTATCCACAATTGCCTTTTTTGCAACATGGAAGCGGCTATATACAGGTTACAGGTATGTGTGCTCCATTATGGTTCTGCTTTTAACTTTATCTAGGAGGCCGCATGGCACATGAAATACAGAATATAGAGTAGGACCCCCCTATTGAGATTTGCCGTGACGTTGGCAGGGGTGGCTCAAAGAATTGATCAATTATTTGCTAAAAATCTCATTTATATTACAGTACAGTTGGAATAAATCTGTGAATTTGCAGTTTTTATATGATGCATGCCATTTTCAGATCGTGCTGGCTCCCCTCTCTCTCTGTTTGGTTGTAGTTATGCTACAAATGTCTGGTGGCTGGTCACCACCATGCTATGCACGCCTGATCTTGGTTTGCAATATATTCCTCCTGTTGGTAGCTGTACACATTCAGTTGCCTCACCCTTTCCACAGGCATTGCTAATTAAAGGGGTGGTTCACCCATTTTTGTTTTTTCCCCAATGATTCTCACTTACCATTGTCTGCATCTTCTGCATTGGCTTCTGTTTCCATTTCTGGCACTGAGCGGCGCTATCCTGCACGCTCAGTGCCTGTCACATGACCCCCTGGAGCTGTGGCCGCCGGCATCCTCTGACGTCCCGGCATTTCCGGGCTCTCAAACAAGACGGGTACGTCACAGGATGCCGGCGCCAGTCAGATTGAGTGACAGGGCTGTGGGCGGTGACTACCGCACGTCACAGCTCAGCATCGAGGGGAGGATCCGGAGGACGTCTGTGTGGAGCCGGCTCGTCCTGCAGATGGTGAGGCTGAGGCACGGGGCGCCAGTGTGCAGTGCAGGGGGGGGGGTCTTCAGCTGAATCCCCCCCTGCACGTAAGTATGTGATCACACTGTCCACCCGCCCGCTCTGCTGCGATGTCAGGAGAGCGGCCGGTGTCGGGCAGTGTGATCGTGTGCTCCTCCCAGCAGCAAGACACTGACAGGCATGTCACCGCTGTGCTCTGCCATCTGTCCTGCTGCATGGGACCAACTGTCTGCACTCTGTCACCTGCACCACAAGTCACAGAGTGGAGACAGTTGGTGACAGAGCACCTCTGCCCCCCCTCTTCTCCCCCCCTCTCTCTCTTCTCCCCCCCTCTCTCTCTTCTCCCCCCTCTCTCTCTTCTCCCCCCTCTCTCTCTTCTCCCCCCCTCTCTCTCTTCTCCCCCCCTCTCTCTCTTCTCCCCCCTCTCTCTCTTCTCCCCCCCTCTCTCTCTTCTCCCCCCCGCTCTCTCTTCTCCCCCCCGCTCTCTCTTCTCCCCCCCGCTCTCTTCTCCCCCTCTCTCTCTTCTCCCCCCCCCTCTCTCTTCTCCCCCCGTCTCTCTCTTCTCCCCCCTCTCTCTCTTCTCCCCCCTCTCTCTTCTCCCCCCCTCTCTCTCTTCTCCCCCCCTCTCTCTCTTCTCCCCCCCCGCTCGCTCTCTTTCCCCCCCGCTCGCTCTCTTCTCCCCCCCGCTCGCTCTCTTCTCCCCCCCTCTCGCTCTCTTTTCCCCCCCTCTCTCTCTCTTCGCCCCCTCTCTCTCTTCTCCCCCCCTCTCTCTCTTCTCCCCCCCTCTCTCTCTTTCCCCCCGCTCGCTCTCTTCCCCCCCCCACTCGCTCTCTTCTCCCCCCCTCTCTCTCTCTTCTCCCCCCCTCTCTCTCTCTTCTCCCCCCTCTCTCTCTTCTCCCCCCCTCTCTCTCTCCCCCCCTCTCTCTCCCCCCTCCCTCTCTCTCCTCCCCTCCCTCTCTCCCCCCCCTCCCTCTCTCTCCCCCCTCTCTCTCTTCTCCCCCCCTCTCTCTCTTCTCCCCCCCCTCTCTCTCTTCTCCCCCCTCTCTCTCTTCTCCCCCCCTCTCTCTCTTCTCCCCCCCTCTCTCTCTTCTCCCCCCCGCTCTCTTCTCCCCCCGCTCTCTTCTCCCCCCCGCTCTCTTCTCCCCCTCTCTCTCTTCTCCCCCCCTCTCTCTCTTCTCCCCCCCTCTCTCTCTTCTCCCCCCCGCTCTCTCTTCTCCCCCCCGCTCTCTTCTCCCCCCGCTCTCTTCTCCCCCTCTCTCTCTTCTCCCCCCTCTCTCTCTTCTCCCCCCCTCTCTCTCTTCTCCCCCCCTCTCTCTCTTCTCCCCCCCTCTCTCTTCTCCCCCCCTCTCTCTCTTCTCCCCCCCTCTCTCTCTTCTCCCCCCCCTCTCTCTCTTCTCCCCCCCGCTCGCTCTCTTTCCCCCCCGCTCGCTCTCTTCTCCCCCCTCTCGCTCTCTTCTCCCCCCCTCTCTCTCTCTTCTCCCCCCTCTCTCTCTTCTCCCCCCCTCTCTCTCTTCTCCCCCCCCTCTCTCTTTCCCCCCCGCTCGCTCTCTTCCCCCCCCGCTCGCTCTCTTCTCCCCCCCTCTCTCTCTCTTCTCCCCCGCTCGCTCTCTCTTCTCCCCCCTCTCTCTCTTCTCCCCCCTCTCTCTCTCCCCCCCTCTCTCTCTCCCCCCTCCCTCTCTCTCCTCCCCTCCCTCTCTCTCCCCCCCTCCCTCTCTCTCCCCCCCTCTCTCTCTTCTCCCCCCCTCTCTCTCTTCTCCCCCCCTCTCTCTCTTCTCCCCCCCCTCTCTCTCTTCTCCCCCCCTCTCTCTCTTCTCCCCCCCTCTCTCTCTTCTCCCCCCCTCTCTCTTCTCCCCCCCTCTCTCTCTTCTCCCCCCCGCTCGCTCTCTTTCCCCCCCGCTCGCTCTCTTCTCCCCCCCGCTCGCTCTCTTCTCCCCCCCTCTCGCTCTCTTCTCCCCCCTCTCTCTCTCTTCTCCCCCCTCTCTCTCTTCCCCCCCCTCTCTCTCTTCCCCCCCCGCTCGCTCTCTTCGCCCCCGCTCGCTCTCTTCTCCCCCCTCTCTCTCTCTTCTCCCCCTGTCTCTCTTCTCCCCCCCTCTCTCTCTCCCCCCCTCTCTCTCTCCCCCCCTCCCTCTCTCTCCCCCCCTCCCTCTCTCTCCCCCCCCCTCCCTCTCTCTCCCCCCCCTCCCTCTCTCTCCCCCCCTCCCTCTCTTCTCCCCCCTCTCTCTCTTCTCCCCCTCTCTCTCTTCTCCCCCCCTCTCTCTCTTCTCCCCCCTCTCTCTCTCTTCTCCCCCCTCTCTCTCTTCTCCCCCCCTCTCTCTCTTCTCCCCCTCTCTCTCTCTTCTCCCCCCTCTCTCTCTCTTCTCCCCCTCTCTCTCTCTTCTCCCCCCCTCTCTCTCTTCTCCCCCCCCTCTCTCTTCTCCCCCCCTCTCTCTCTTCTCTCCCCCGCTCGCTCTCTTCTCCCCCCGCTCGCTCTCTTTTCCTCGCTCTCTCCTGGCATGGTCAGTACAGAAATCTCTCCATCGTGGAGGGGTGAGAGGGAGTAATAAACATGGAGTCCCTACTGTGTCTGTGTATTTATTTCAAATAAAGTATTTTTCTCTGTGTGATGTCTTTTTTTTTTTTTTTTTTAAACCCTTTGTTGGAGATTCTTAATGGCCAGGTTAAACTTGGCCTGACATTAAGAATCTCGGGCTTTATACCAGCTGGTAAAACATAGCTGGTATTAACCCCTTATTACCCAGCGTGCCACCTGCCACCAGGGCCACTGGAAGAGTTGGATACAGCGCCTGAAGATGGCGCTTCTATGAAAGCGCCATTTTCTGGGGCAGCTGTGGACTGCAATTCGCAGTGGGGGGCCCAGAAAGTTTGGGCACCCTGCACTGTGGATTCCAATCCCCAGCTGCCTAGTTGTACCTGGCTGGACTCAAAAATTTGGTGAAGCCCACATCATTTTTTTTTTTTTTTAATTATTTCATGAAATTCATGAAAAAAAAGGGCTTCTCTATATTTTTGGTTCCCAGCCGGGTACAACTAGGCAGCTAGGGGTTGGGGGCAGCCCGTAGCTGCCTGCTGTACCTGGCTAGCATACAAAAATATGGCGAAGCCCACGTCATTTTCTTAAAAATGTTTTCAGGGAAAAACCTTTATAAAAAAAAAATGCTTCCCTGCATTTCTATTGCCAGTGAAAGTAAGACCAAGCAGCGGGGGGCTAGCAGCCAGTAGCTGCTTTGGTTACCCTTAGCAATAGAAAATGCAGCGGGAGCCCAGAAACAATGTGATTTTTTTGTTTTTTTATTTTTAATGAATTTTTTTTAAAAAAATCGGCATGGGCTTCGCCCATCGAGCACCAGAGCATTTTACTGCTCATTCATCCCAAGTAATCAGATGACTCCAGTGTCGGCCGATTACTTGTTCTGTGTCCCCCTGCATCCATCGCAGCGTGTACGGGCTGTGAGGTCAGCGGAGTGGAGACAGTGACATGCTCTGCTCTGACACAGTGTGCTGCATGTCACTGTGAAGCCCCACAGGTGTAATGTCGGTGCATTACCTTCAGGGACTCCACTCAGCTGGACCTGGTCACAGGTAGGAGATCTTCTTGTCGTGACGCCACTCTCAGTATTGCGGCCAGTAGGGACCGCCACTGCAGGTTGAGGGTCGCCTGGGGCTGATGGTATGTGCAGTTAGTTGGAATAGCCTCCTGAGAGTGAGGCAAGCCCCAGGGCCCGATGTAGGTGCGTAGTACCACAAGGCGCAGAATGACTCCACACAGGCAGAATGTCTTTCAGGGTTTTTACTCACTTCAGGTGGCAGGGTGAGTAACCCGGGCGTAGCTGGGATGAACCAGGCGGGAACCAGGTGTCCTTCAGGCTGACTTGTGAGGGTGACTACTAACTCGCCTTCCTTAGCCCTTTTTGGTTTGGGGTGACCCCGACTTTTAGTCCCTATGGGGGTCACCCAGGGAAGTTGCTGAAGCCTCACTCCCCTTCGTTTGCCGTGTGCTTGTTGCCTGGGCCAGATCACTCCAGCTTCTTGCCTCCTGTGAGCTATGGGCCCTCACTGTGGCTACGTGGCTGCGGCTTTTGGGTGTTGTGGTGTGGGCTTTGAGGGCCCCACACCGGCAGGTTTAGCAAGGAAAGGTGGATCTATCCCCGCTCCGGGATCTGCCGCCCGTTTGGGCCTGGTTCTCCCTAGCAGTCTCCTTACTTCCCACTCCGTGCTCTCTCTTTAGCTGAAGATGGATTTCGGGTAGCACTCCTAGTTGACCGTTCTCCCCCGTCAGTAGCCACTGCGCGGGCGCTGTTAGACAGCAACAGCCCCACAGGTCTGCTCCTCACTGAGCCCTATGGAGTTCTGCTCTAACCGACTCACTGCCCCTCCTCTCCTGTTCTTGCCTACGCCACCTAGCAACCAGATTCTCCTACCACACCCCTTGAGAGGAGATGGAGGCTTTTGGCCCCCTCCACTATTCCAGTGAAGGTCAAGGCTTTTCCCCCTCCTGGGATCCCCAGGGGTCCTCTCATGGGTACATGTGTGAGAGCTGATTACTATGCGCCTGTGTTCCACACCCCGGTCAGCCTTCTGGATTACCTGTATTGTACTGTCCCCAGCATGGGTGCAGTACTCAGTGGTGCCTGACCAGGTCAGGGGCGCCACATTCCCCCTTAGTTATCACCAGCACGTCCTCGGGCTGCAAGACAACATTTTAAAATGCATAAAACATTAAAACATGTAAAACATTTTTAAAAGCACCAGGTACCATACATCACCACCCTCCACCCACAAGTCCGTTAACCCACCCAAAACCCTTTCACGTTGGCCGCGACTTCAGCCACTTCTGGCAGGATGTAGAGGCGGCTTTCATGGGCTGGTGGTCTTCAGGGTATACCTGGCCTGGTGGATCCGCGCCTTCAGCCTCTTCTGGCAGGATGCAGAGGCGGCCTCCACAGTTGGTGCTGACCAGGTACCCTCTTTGTGGTGGAGAGCCAGGCCCCATAAACAGGCATGCTCTCTGGTCGCAGGTGAGCCAAGGCCCTATATACGGACGGGCTCCTCCTGGTTGCAGACGAGCCAAGCCCCTAAACAGGCTGACTCTGGTGGTGGTGGTGCCCTCTGGCGTAACTATTTACACTGCGAGAGTTTGTGGCTATAGCCAGTTCATAGCCTTAAGGTTTATGGTTTTCTCACAATAGTTTATGTGGGCACATCTCTTAAACTTGAAAACGTTGCAAAACTTTCAAACTGGTCAAAACTTGCTGTACTTTACTTAAACTTAGGCGGATTCCTCTTCACCAGGGCTTGGGCCTGTAGGGCTGCGGCACCTGTTGGTTTCTTGACCTTTTTCCTCATCTGTAGTGGTCTCATCATTAGGTCTTTGGTCTTTTCTTTCTTTATTACTGTCTTTCCTTTCTTCTTTGGGACATGGTACTACATCTAGCGCTTACCACCCTCTTTCTCCTTGGTGCATGGTAAACTGCACTGTGTCTCCCATTTTCAGGTTCCTTCCAGGATGTCCTCTGGGCAAATTAGCTCTGACGTCTCTCCTATTGACAAAAATGCCTTCTTTGATACCAGGTGCTACGATGAACCCGTATCCTGACTTGAGGCTGAAGTCCTCCACTACTCCTCTGCAAAGGGGTCCTCGGACCTGTGCTTTGGCTCTTCTCAGGAACCTTTTTTCTTGTAGGTCTCTGGCCGTGATGTCATCTCTCTGCTCTGGGGATGGCGGTGCAGGGGAAAACTGAGTTCTGCTGCGGCGCTGTGTCTTGCGGGCTGGATTCTGCGAAGTGCAGCTTACAAGCTCCCAGGTAGGGCGGTTGGGCAGGTCTTCTTCGTCAGCAGGAGGTGTCAGGTCTTCCTCGTCCCAGCGGGAATATGGCAGCATCTCCGGCTCTGGGTATTGCTCCACTGCCGGTGGCTCCGGAGTCAGCTCCTCATCTTCCTGGCCTCCTCTCCCCCTTAGTTCTTCTTGGCACTCCTTTGGTGGCAGTGCTGGGGATGGGCTTTCTTCAGCAGGCCCAGGCGGGGGACTCTTTGGCGTGGTTGCTGCAGGAGTCGTCTTGGGGGTATGCGGAGGGAGTATGTACTGGTCCACCAACCATTGTGGAAACTTGGCCTCCATGTCAGCCTTCAGCTGCCAGTATGCGGGGTCCTCCCCTAGCGTGGGCTTTCCAGCAGGGACCTCTTTGGACTGGGGAGCGGTGTCTGCTCTGGCCTTGCAGGCCGGGGAAAATGGTGATGCAATCTTATCTTGGCGGGGCCGCGCCCGGCATGGCGGAGGCCTGGTCTTGGCGGGCCGCGCCCTGTATGGCGGCGGCCTGGTCTTGGCGGGCCGCGCCCTGTATGGCGGCGGCCTGGATCGGCGTCGCAGCTGCGATGGACTCTGTGCAGGCTGGGCTGGGCGTCGCTGCAGCGATCGGAGCTTGGCGGGCCGCACCGGACGTGGCTGCGGCCTGGTTCAGCACCTCACTTGCGGCGCGGACGAGCGTTGCTGCTGCGGTGGGGTCTCGGCGGGCCGGGCCTAGCATGGCGGCGGCCTGGGTCAGCGTCACACCTGCAGCGCGGATGAGGGTCGCGGTGGCAGCCGGTTCTTTACGGGCCGGGCAGGGCATCGCTGCAGGGACCGGGTCTTGGTGGGCCGAGCAGGGCATCGCTGCGGCGGCCGGGGCTTGGCGGGCCGCACCTGGCGTGGTTGCGGCCTGGCTCAGCGTCGCCGCGCCGGGCGCCTCTTCAGGGACCGCGGGCGTGGCAGCAGGGGTCGGGGCACTCGCGCCGGCAGGGGCATCACTGGACTCACCCATCGGTGGCAGCATCGGGGTCTGAGTCGTTGCCACTCGGTCTGGCGCTCGGCGCGCGGCTCTCCCTTCATAGGCCTGAACCGCGGCAGCCATCTCCAGAAGTTCCATGCGTTCTTCTCTGATCTGCTCCACGACCCGGGTCTCCAGTCGGTCGCAGAACTGGGCCAGCTCCCGATACCACCAGGCAGCGGAGCCCGGTTCTGGATTTCTGCGGTCAGACGCCATTTCTTCTGCGCCGTCTTCTGCACGATTTCCCAGCAGTGGACTCGTCGTTGCCTCTAGTAGCAAGCTGTTCAGTTTCCGCTCTGCCTCTTTCAGCAGCTCCTCTCCCAGCAGCAGGCTTCTGGCTCCCTTTCTGTCCCGACGTCTCTGGACGCCTCCGCTCTCTTCACTTGCGAGGTCAGAACTCTGCAGAGGATCTCTGGGTAGCCACACCTCTTCGTGGGCGGTAACTTCTCCCAGCGCGGGCTGCTGTTGTTTTTCAGCGCGCTTTTCATGGTGGCAATATGGCGGCGCTTCCAATTTTTCAAGCGGACCGCCCAGGCACATGGTCACCTGTCTGAACAGGTCTAGTCCTTATCCTGTTCGTGACGCCAGATGTGAAGCCCCACAGGTGTAGTGTCGGTGCATTACCTTCAGGGACTCCACTCAGCTGGACCTGGTCACAGGTAGGAGATCTTCTTGTCGTGACGCCACTCTCAGTATTGCGGCCAGTAGGGACCGCCACTGCAGGTTGAGGGTCGCCTGGGGCTGATGGTATGTGCAGTTAGTTGGAATAGCCTCCTGAGAGTGAGGCAAGCCCCAGGGCCCGATGTAGGTGCGTAGTACCACAAGGCGCAGAATGACTCCACACAGGCAGAATGTCTTTCAGGGTTTTTACTCACTTCAGGTGGCAGGGTGAGTAACCCGGGCGTAGCTGGGATGAACCAGGCGGGAACCAGGTGTCCTTCAGGCTGACTTGTGAGGGTGACTACTAACTCGCCTTCCTTAGCCCTTTTTGGTTTGGGGTGACCCCGACTTTTAGTCCCTATGGGGGTCACCCAGGGAAGTTGCTGAAGCCTCACTCCCCTTCGTTTGCCGTGTGCTTGTTGCCTGGGCCAGATCACTCCAGCTTCTTGCCTCCTGTGAGCTATGGGCCCTCACTGTGGCTACGTGGCTGCGGCTTTTGGGTGTTGTGGTGTGGGCTTTGAGGGCCCCACACCGGCAGGTTTAGCAAGGAAAGGTGGATCTATCCCCGCTCCGGGATCTGCCGCCCGTTTGGGCCTGGTTCTCCCTAGCAGTCTCCTTACTTCCCACTCCGTGCTCTCTCTTTAGCTGAAGATGGATTTCGGGTAGCACTCCTAGTTGACCGTTCTCCCCCGTCAGTAGCCACTGCGCGGGCGCTGTTAGACAGCAACAGCCCCACAGGTCTGCTCCTCACTGAGCCCTATGGAGTTCTGCTCTAACCGACTCACTGCCCCTCCTCTCCTGTTCTTGCCTACGCCACCTAGCAACCAGATTCTCCTACCACACCCCTTGAGAGGAGATGGAGGCTTTTGGCCCCCTCCACTATTCCAGTGAAGGTCAAGGCTTTTCCCCCTCCTGGGATCCCCAGGGGTCCTCTCATGGGTACATGTGTGAGAGCTGATTACTATGCGCCTGTGTTCCACACCCCGGTCAGCCTTCTGGATTACCTGTATTGTACTGTCCCCAGCATGGGTGCAGTACTCAGTGGTGCCTGACCAGGTCAGGGGCGCCACATCACTATCTTTCTCCACTCTGGCACTTGTTGTGCAGGTGACCGGATGCTACATGTCACTAACTGTCTCCACTATGGGACTTGTTGTGCAGGTGAGAGTGTATACAGTTGGTAGTATGCAGCAGAAATCACAGAGTGGGGCAGTTAGTGACATGTATCATCCGGTCACCTGCACAACAAGTCCCAGAGTGGAGACAGTGACATGCTCTGCTCTGACACATAGTGTGCTGCATGTCACTATCTTTCACCACTCTGGGACTTGTGCAGGTGACCGGATGATACATGTCACTAACTGCCCCACTCTGAGACTTGTTCAGGTGAGAGTGTATACAGTTGGAACAATGCAGCAGAAGTCACAGAGTGGAGCAAGTTAGTGACATGTATCATCCGGTCACCTGCACAACAAGTCCCAGAGTGGATACAGTGACATGCAGCACACTATGTGTCAGAGCAGAGCATGTCACCAACTTGCTCTGCTCTGTCACCTGCGGTGCTGTATGTCACGTTTTTGCCGCGATTTGGTGCCTTTTTTGCTGCGTTTTTGCTCACTGCGTTTTTAATCAGTGCACAATGCCATTAAAGATTGTTGATGAAAAAAATAAAAAAGGTCTGATGTCATTTCCTTATTCAAAATGTTCATTGTATGCAGGAGAGCAGACAGCAGCTGCAGAACTACAAGGCTCAGCATCCTCCATTCACTAGTGTATGCAGCAGAGCAGACAGCAGCTGCAGAACTACAAGGCTCAGCATCCTCCATCCAGGACTGTATGCAGTTTTTTACCCAAATAGAAAAAAAAATGACATGGGCTTCGCCATATTTTTGTATGCTAGCCGGGTACAGCAGGCAGGTACGGGCTGCCCCTAACCCCCAGCTGCCTATTTGTACCCGGCTGGGAACCAAAAATATAGAGAAGCCCTTTTTTTTTTTAATTATTTCATGAATTTCATGAAATAATTTTAAAAAAAAAATGACGTAAGCTTCGCCTAATTTTAGTGTCCAGCCGGGTACAACTAGGCAGCTGGGGATTGGAATCCACAGTGAAGGGTGCCCAAGCTTTCTGGGCACCCCCACTGCGAATTGCAGTCCGCAGCCACCCCGGAAAATGGCGCTTTCATAGAAGCGCCATCTTCTGGCGCTGTATCCAACTCTTCCAGCTGTCCTGATGCCGGGTGACTAGCTGGGTAATAATGGAGTTAGGGCTAGCTGTATATTATCAGCTAGCCCTAAGCCCGAAATTCATGGTGTTGAAATGATGGGCCAGGGGCGCCTCTGACCTTGTAGTCGTGGCCCTTGAGGACTGGCTTACCCCTGGCTCCACCATTACTGGAAAATCGGGCTCTTCTCTTGTGGGGCAGTGTGTGACGGCGCCTTCGCCGGATGGTGCACAAACAGTCTTCAGGCAAAAGCTGGTTATAATAAAAGATGACATTTATTTGCACAATACAATCCGGTCAGCAGAATCCGGCAACTTTCTGTGGAGCTGGGGACAACCTGCCCAAACGCGCCCTCTGGTGGGGATATGCCCTGGATACTCCGCTTCTCCGGGCTCCCACTCCTAGGTCAAGCACACACCGGACCCACACCAGCGGATTCAGACCTTGAGGTTACGTTCCCCTCCGTTACTCCGGCGTCCCCTGATGTTCCGCTCACACACACTGCCACCGATGTTCACACACTGCTGTCCCGGATCCCACAACACTCCACACACACAGACCTTCCCTAGACATCCAGCCGCTCGGCAGGCACTTCGGCCGGCTCCCCAGATGGGACAGATGGTATGGCGGCGGTAGCGCCCGGCTGTGGTGTCTCCCAAGGGGAATACGTAATCCCCGGAATCCGGTCTCTCACTGGTGGCTGGGTAGCATACGTCGCCCGTACCTCCGTGATCGTACCTCCGGTCTTCGCTGCGGGCACTGTGTTCTCTTCCCACCAGGGGACTGGAAATCTTTTTCGGCACCGGCCAGCCCCAGGCTCTTCTTGACTCCAGCTTCTTGGGTCCCTGGCATGGGATTCGTATCCTGCCGACTACGCCACAGTGTCACGCCAATATTAGACATGGCCACCATGAATTCCTAGTAATGATAAAAAAAAAACACAACACACATAAAAATATTTTTATTAGAAATAAAACACAACACAATTAGTGACTCCATCTTTATTGAAATAAACCCCCCTCCGCAGTAATCCTGGGTTAGGGTCCCGCGCCGTCCAATCAGGATCCAATATCATCTGATCGGTTTGCTGGAAGGCAAAGCGATCAGATGATGTGTCAGGTTAAACTACGTGAATCACATGACACATCAGCTGATTGTATAAAAGCCGATTATACAATCAGCTGAAGCATCAGTGCAAAAAAATAAATAAATAAATAAATACTCACGTCTGTGCTGATTACCGGTAGCTCCTGCAGCGGAGTCTGATCCTGGCCCATCACTGCAGGAGCGGCCGGTAATCAGCTGATGAAGTCTCCTGACGGCAGGATCAGCTGATAGCCGGCCGGGCGCGAAAAAGCCGGCGACACCACGAGAATCGATCAGCTGATGCGTCGGGTGACTGCATCAGGTGATCCACCGCCAGGTCCTGCAAGCTTTGTGCGTGCCCGGGGAGACTGCACACAGCCGAAGCGGCGGGACCGAGCCAGGGGCTGGAAGCAGGCATGGCACCGGGACCCTGCAGACAGGTGAGTATGACATACACACACACATACACACTCACACACACACTGTATATATACACACACACACTGTATATACGCACACACACTGTATATACACACACACACACTGTATATACGCGCACACATACACATACACTGTATATACGCGCACACACACTTTCTTCCCCTGGCTGTGTAGAGCTGCTGCTGTCTCTGTGTAATTGATCACAGTGCATCCACTGGGAAGAGGCAGGGAGGAGGGTTTGGGTGGGAGCAGAGTGGGTGTATTAGACACAATGGGTGTGTTAGATAAGCCAGACACCGCCCTAGAGCCACAAAGAATTCTGGGACTTGTAGGAACTGAACACAGGAAGTCAGAGGAGAGATTAACCCCATCAGAGCTGGAGCCAGCAATGACCGTGTGCTGCTAGTGCACAATAAAAGGTAATTTTGCTGAAAAAACATAATAGATGTGTTGAGGGGCACATATTAGCAAGATTTATCAGAAAAAAAAAAATCAGTTTTGGTAACTGGACAACTTCTTTAAGCACCATACTTGGATCTGGTCCGCCTTTATCAATGGTTGCTGTCTGGCACTGGGAAGGTCAGTTCTGATATAGTCCTGGTATGTGTAGAGCTTGCTCCACATGCTAGGACCTGGGCTGGCCTCTATCCACTATTGCCTCTTTTGCAACATAGAAGCGGTTATATATACAGGTTACAGGTATGTGTGCTCCATTATGGTTCTGCTTTTAACTTTATCTAGGAGGCCGCATGGCACATGAAATACAGAATATAGAGTAGGACCCCCCTATTGAGATTTGCCGTGACGTTGGCAGGGGTGGTTCAAAGAATTGATCAATTATTTGCTAAAAATCTCATTTATATTACAGTACAGTTGGAATAAATCTGTGAATTTGCACTTTTTATATGATGCATGCCATTTTCAGATCGTGCTGGCTCCCCTCTCTCAGTATTTTAGAGTAGGACTGCCCCAATGAGATTTGCCGTGACGTGGCGGGGTAGCTCAAGAAATTGCAAATTTTTGCCAAAAATCTCAAATTTCAATTATAAGTACAGTTTGGAAATTTTACTGCAGTGCACATTTAGTGCTGGCTATCTTATTTTTTGCAATAATAAAATGGTCTAAAGGGGCCCCCAATTACCCTAAATGCACACCTGTTATGTAAACCCATGAGTACAACTATATTCTCTATTCATCTCTCTTATACATTAAATAAATACACAATGATTCCCACCTTAGTAAAATAAATGAACTTGTATATTAACCACTGTTGAATAAACAATAATCTTACAGAGCAGAATGAATAATGTTTGAAAGGTTAGTTGGCAACCAACTAGATCGTGTTCAAGAAAGTAAATATTACCCATGTTTACTAAAGACTCCATTGTCCTTTTGCCTACAGACATTAAAGGGAACAAATCACCAGGATTTTCACATATAAGCTAAAGTCAGTGCTATACTGGCACTATCAGGCTGATTCTATACATACCTGTAGTGGTCGGCTCAGATGTTTAGGTTTGGAAATCCAAAAAAGTTAAGTTTATAAAATTAGCTGCTTGTTGAGTGGCAGTTGCAATGGAATATATAATATATTCATAGTTTCCCCTGTTAGAATTAGCATCAGTATTATACAAACAATTCACTTTGTCTAGCAGGACCTGTGGTGAGGTCATACCCATGTGACCAGAAGGGGCTGGGCCTCAGCCAACAAAGCTGGATACCAGGTCACATGGGTATAACCTCACAGGTCCTGCAACAGACAAAGTGAATCGTTTGTATAATGCTTATGCTAATTCTAACAGGGAGAGGGGATAACTATGAATATATAATCTGCTCCATTGCAACTGTCACTCAACAAGCAGCTAATTTTATAAACTTTACTTTTTTGGATTTCAAAACCTAAACATCCGAGCTGACCACTACAGGTATGTATAGAATCAGCCTGATAGTGCCAGTATAGCACTGGCTTTAGGTGTTAATGTTGGAAATTGAACATTCTCGGAATAAGGACATTTACCACAGTATTGCTTACAGCATTTTTGAACATTTATTAGCTTGAGAATATTATCTCCCCAGGGGTTGAAGGTTTATTTCCCGTCTCCTTTTCCCCGACAGTTAAGTAATGATTGGGTTAACCTTCTTAGTAATTGTTCTATTGCTCTCATTAATCACATCCTGAATAAAAGGATGTCATTGTGTGTTGAACTAGCTAAATAAATACTAAATGCAACTTCTTCTTTTCTAGAGTTTGAGGATCATTCTACTTATCATACACGCTGGGCTCCCATTCCTGAACGTGTCAAGAAAAATGAATTTGACATATTGTCAAAAAAAGAGAACTTGAACAGAGATCAGAGGTTCAACTCTGACACGGTGACCATTATATAGTGGGGAAAAAAGTATTTAGTCAGCCAATTGTGCAAGTTCTCCCACTTAAAAAGATGAGAAAGGCCTGTAATTGACATTATAGGTAGACCACAACTATGAGAGACAGAATGAGAAAACAAATCCAGAAAATCACCTTGTCTGATTTTGCAAGATTTTTTTTTTTTTTTAATTATGGTGGAAAATAAGTATTTAATCACCTAAAAACATGCAGGATTTCTGGCTCTCACAGTCCTGTAACTTCTTCTTTAAGAGGCTCCTTTGTCCTCCATTGATTACCTGTAGTAATGGCACCTGTTTGAACTTGTTATCAGTATAAAAGACACCTGTCCACAACCTCAAATAGTCACACTCCAAACTCCGCTATGGTGAAGACCAAAGAGATGTCGAAGGACACCAGAAACAAAATTGTAGCCCTGCACCAGGCTGGAAAAATTGAATCTGCAATAGGCAAGCAGCTTGGTGTGATGAAATAAACTGTGGGAGCAATAATAAAAAAATGGAATACCTATAAGACTACTGATAATCTCCCATGATCTGAGGCTCCATACAAGATCTCACCTTGTGAGGTCAAAATGATCACAAGAATGATGAGCAGAAATCCTAGAACCAAATGGGGGGACCTAGTGAATGACCTGCATAGAGCTGGGACCACCGTAACAAAGGCTACCATTAGTAACACACTACACCACCAGGGACTCATCCTGCTGTGCCAGACGTGTTTCCCTGCTTAAGCCAGTACATGTCCGGGCCCATCTGAAGTGTGCTAGAGAGCATTTGGATTATCCAGAAGAGTATTGGGAGATGTCATATGGTCTGATGAAACCAAAGTAGAACTGTTTGGTAGAAGCACAACTCATCATGTTTGGAGGAGACAGAAAGCTGAGTTGCATCCAAAGAACATCATACCTACTGTGAAGCATGGGAGTGGCAACATCATGCTTTGGGGCTGTTTGTCTGCAAATGGACAAGGATGACTGATCCGTGTACGTGACAGTATGAATAAGGCCATGTATTGTGAGATTTTGAGTGCAAACCTCCTTTCATCAGCAAGGGCATTGAAGATTAAACGTGGTTAGGTCTTTCAGCATGATAATGATCCCAAGCACACCGCCAGGGCAATGAAGGAGTGGCTTCGTAAGAAGCATGTGAAGGTCCTGGAGTGGCCTAGCCAGTCTCCAGATCTCAACCCCATAGAAAACCTTTGGAGGGAGTTGAAAGTTTGTGGTGTTGCCCAGTGACAGGCCCAAAACATCACTGCTCTAGAGGAGATCTGCATAGAGGAATGGGCCAACATACCACCAACAGTGTGTGCCAACCTTGTTAAGACTTACAGAAAACGTTTGACCTCTGTCATTGTTAACAAAGGATGTATAACAAAATATTGAGATGAACTTTTGTTAATGACCAAATACTTATTTTCCACCATAATTTGCAAATAAAATCTTGCCAGATCAGACAAGGTGATTTTCAGGATTTGTTCTATGAAGTCAATTACAGGCCTCTCTCATCTTTTTAAGTGGGAGAACTTGCACAATTGGTCGCTGACTAAATACTTTTTTCCTCACTGTAGATGTTGAACTCATAGTATCTTTCTCCTTGGTCCCCCACGACCATCTACTCTACATCTATGATGATCATATATTGTTTTCTCTAATCTTTAGTGCAAACACCCCACACCAGGGTACAATTCTTTAAAAAACACAGGAAATACAGGAAACAAAATAGAGGTACCAAACTGAAGTAGTGAGCATATTAGACCAATGCTAAATCTACTGTATACTCTAGGTCTACTACATCACTCACTTTCCCTCAAATTGTTGGGCAAAATAACAACTCCTCTGGCCCTCCTCGAAAAAGATGTTACCGATCCCTTACAAATCCTATGGGGAAACTTTTTCTAATAAAGCCAAGGAGCTTACTTTCCATTTTCCTTTTCACAGATTATAATGCCACTGGCTCTATATGCAGCAATAACACTAATTGCAGTGGGCCCTTGGATAATTAATTATGCACTGACCAAGTCATAGGGGTTTGCACATTCCCTTGTTTCTGTGATAACTGAAGACGTATGTGATCACCTTAAACTCTTCTGGAAACAAAAGTTTGCTTGGAAAGAACGCTTGATTACCTATTTATTTATTTATCTTCCTTATATAGAGCCTTCATATTATCCAGTGCTTTACAGTCATTTTCATCACTGTCCCCACAATCTAAATTTCCTATCACATTATCTTTGGAGTGTGGGGGGAAACCTACACAAATATGGGGACAACATGCAAACATTAACCCTGGTGGGATTTGAACCCAGGACCTCCGCAATACGGTAGTACTAAGGAACTAGGGGATTCAGAGGTGTACCTAGTAGGGTGTGCTTTAATAGAAAAGACTCAGCCAAAAAAAAAAAAGTTCTACGATAAAACTTTTCAATCTGTCAAGTTATATTTTCAAAGATACCAAAATGTCATTATGATCTAATGGTTTGTCTTTGTCCCAACACCTGATGCATTTCAGTTCTTCCTTGACACCAATAACTTCAAACGTATGCTGACAGACCTCCAACACCTTTCCATTCTTTTATCATTTGGCAAACCAAAAATCACAAATGCACCCCTAATCCCCCAGGACATCCTATCAACAAAAAGGAGACAGTTGCACACTGCAGTGCTAAGATATGTGGAGCAATGAATATGGGAATGTAGACATGTATTACTGCTATGAAAAACATGTAAAAATTGAGATACTTAGCACACTAAAATAGCCAGATTTTATGTGAGCCCAACAACCAATGGCAAGGCGACCTCATTTTTGTTGGGTCCCTATCAAGTTAATGCCTCTTTTTGGGTTAAAAATACCCGTACAATTTATGGGTGACAGGAACCTGCAAAATTTTTTCATAGCAGTATTGCATGTCTATATTCCCATATTCATTGTTCCACATATCTTAGCACTACAGAGTGCAACTGTCTCCTTTTTGTTACTATATTTCATATTCAGTTTGCACCTGTTCATATTAGAAAGATAGGACGTGCCATCAGTCTTTATCCTATTACATCAGGCATATGATATTAAACAAGCAATCTCTCACTTGATTTTGACCTGCATATCCATTTTGCCATTCTATTTCAAGGATTCCACTCAACTTATTAACTGTCTTGCTAGGTACGGGGAAGTACCAAGCGAACGGCGAAAGGGAAGGGAAACCCTGTGTCTAAGGAAGGGGAAGATGATGACTCTTGACCAAACCTACTGTTGGTTCCTGGGGTCCCTCACCACCCTAGATAGGTTTCCCACCTACCGTATTTTTCGGACTATAAGACACACTTTCCCCCCCCCAAATGATGGGGGAAAGTGGGGGGTGCGTCTTATAGTCTGAATATAGGGCTGCGGGGAATGAGGGTGCTGCGGTGGAGCGGGTCATCGGCAGCATGAGCAGGCTGTAGCAGCGCCTGCCGTGACCACGAGGGCCCGCTCATTTCATATGCATGCATCCTCCCGCCCATCGTCTCTCAGCACTGAAGCCAGCGCTGACAGGTGGGCAGGATGATGGGCGGGGGGTGCATGCATAGTAAAGAGTCGGCCCATGTGATCACCCCTGGTAACTACAGCCTGGAGTGATGATGTGCGGCTTTAGTCACTGCCCCCCGCGCATCATCATCAGCGCGGGGGGCAGGGAATAAATACAGTATACTCACCGGCCACTGATCCCTACAGCAACGTGATGTCCTCCTGTCTGCCGGCCAGCTGATCTATGTAGAGAGCGGTGAGCACAGGGATGACGTCATCCCTGTACGCACCGCTAGTCTCCACACACATCTGCAGAAGGCAGACAGGAGAACATCGCGATGCTGCCGGGTGAACGGCTCCACACAGGTCAGCCGCACTGCTGCTGATGACACAGAGAGGAAGATGATCGATGCTGCAGGGAGTGAGGAAAGGTGAGTATAAAAGTTTATTTATTTTCTATGCCATAGGATACAGGCCATATAGCAGGATGGGGTATATAGCAGGATGAGGGCATATACCAGGATAGGGGTATTTATCAGGATGGGGGTATATAGCAGGATGAGGGTATATTATGAGCAGGATGGGGGTATATTATAAGCAGGATGGGGGTATATTATGAGCAGGATGGGGGTATATAGCAGGATGGAGGTATATAGCAGGATGGGGCTATATACCTCCATCCTGTATTGTTTGAACGGTCGTCCCTTCCCTTTCTTGGCTACGTGATTTACGACATGGGTCTGCAGATGGATCCCGAGAAAGTGTCTTCCATTCTCAAATGGCCTCCTCCCTCCGGACTGAAAGCCATCCAACGCTTCCTGGGCTTCGTCAATTATTATCGTCAGTTCATCCCTCACTTCTCTGCTCTGACGGTGCCTCTCTCCGCCTTGACGAAGAAGGGGGCGAACCCGAAAGACTGGTCACCTGAGGCCGACAATGCCTTCTGCTCCCTGAAACAGGCGTTTGCCCCCGCTCCCGTTCTCCACAGACTGGAGTTGAACAGACAATTCACCTTGGAGGTGGATGCCTCCTCATCGGGAGTCGGGGCCGTGCTCATGCAGAAGTTGTTCTCCGGAAAAATGGTTACCTGAGGGTTCTTCTCCAAGGTCTTCTCTGTACCGGAATGCAATTATACCATTAGCGATCGGGAGCTCCTGGCTATCAAGTTGGCACTGGAGAAGTGGTGCTACTTGCTGGAGGGGGCGGTATACCCAGTTATCATCTACAATGACCATAAAAACCTGGCGTATCTGCAGTCCGCCCGGAGACTCAACCTGCGACAAGCCTGCTGGTCCCTGTTCTTCTCCCGGTTCTACTTCCAACTACATTTCCGGCCTGCGGACAAGAATGTGCGGGCTAAGGCCTTGTCCCGGTCCTTCGTACCGGCAGAGATAGAGGAAGAGACGGACCAGTCCATCATCTGTCCCAGTAAGGTTATCCCGGTGGCTCCCATCACCCTGGCACAGATACCCCCTGGGAAGACCTTCGTTGCGGAGACCCACAGACTAAAGGTTCTTCAATGGGGGCATTCTTCGAAAGTGGCCGGACACACAGGTCAGAAGAAAACTTGGTGCGCTATTCTTCGTCACTATTTGTGGCCGTCTCTCCGTAAAGATGTCATCTCTTTTGTCTCCATTTGTCCATCCTGTGCCCGCAACAAGACGCCCAAGCACCTGCCCTTCGGTCGTCTCCTGCCTCTGCCCATTCCCTTCGTTCCATGGCAACACATTGCCATGGATTTCATCACAGACTTGCCTTCATCTTCTGGTTGTACCGTCATTTGGGTCGTGGTGGAGCGATTCTCCAAGATGGCTCATTTCGTTCCCATGGTCAGCCTACCCTCTGCCCCGGAACTCGCCGATGCCTTCATTCAGCACATATTCCGGCTTCACAGCTTTCCCCTGCATATAGTGTCCGACAGGGGGACTCAGTTCACCTCGCGCTTCTGGAGGGCGCTCTGTAAACATGTGGGAGTATCTCTGGACTTCTCCTCGGCCTACCATCCCCAGTCTAATGGCCAGGTTGAACGGGTGAACCAGGTCCTGACCTCCTTCCTTCGGCACTTTGTCAGTGCCCATCATGACGACTGGTCCATGCTACTCCCTTGGGCTGAGTTCTCCTATAATCATCACGTCAGTGAGTCCTCCTCCAGCTCTCCCTTCCATGTTGTCTATGTCCTCCAGCCTTCCATTCCACTACCGGTACCCTCTACCTCTGATGTTCCCGCTGCAGATGCCATGTCCATGGACTTCTCCGACATATGGAGTGCTGTCAAGACATCTCTGGAACACGCTTCCGCTCGGATGAAGAAACATGCTGACAGGAGACGCCTCAATCCTCCTCACTTTTCTCCTGGGGATAAAGTGTGGCTGTCCTCCAAGTACGTCCGGCTGAAGATCCCCTCGTACAAGTTGGGTCTGCGATACATTGGTCCATTCAAGGTCATCCAGCGGATCAATGAAGTCTCTTATAAACTGCAGCTCCTGGCCACGATGCGCATCCCTAACTCCTTTCACGTGTCCTTGCTCAAGCCGGTGGTCCTCAGTCCTTACTTCGCTAATACCGGTGATTCTCCTCTTCCTCTTGCCTCTGATGATGTGTTCGAGGTAGGAGATATCTTGGCCATGAAGAGGGGGAGTGGTAGGCCGTTCTTCCTGGTTGATTGGAAAGGATTTGGCCCCGAGGAACGGTCTTGGAAACCCCGGGAGAATATTGATGCTTCTCTTCTCCTTTGCCGCTTTTTGTCCCGGTTGCGGGAAGGGGGGGCGTGAGGGGGAGGGTACTGTCACACCTCCAGGGCCGCGGCGCCGCTCGTCACTGCACCGCTTATCCCGGCGCTGCTTATCCCGTCCCGGCGTCTCGCTGCAGCCCAGGACTTTGCCTCATCTCTCCTGCATCCTGCACACTTCTCCGGCTCCCGGGTCTCGCACATGTGCACTAGGGCGTGGGCGCGCTCTCTCCCCTCCTCTTATAGGGCCAGCGTCTCTGAAACAGGAAATGGCTGATAACAGGTACAGGGTATATAAGACTTCCGTTTCCCTATGGGCGGTGCCTGTTCAACATGTACCAGTAGTCGTGTCTCTTGTGCTAGTGTTCAGGTCCCTCTGGACTTGTGCCCAGGATTAACCCTGTCTCTGTCCGCAGATCCCAACTGCTGCCTGTGCATGTCCGGTCCTCCGGCTTTCCAGGAGAATCCCCGATGTCAGACTGTTGTGGATCCCGTCATCTTCCTCCAGCCTGTACCCGTCACCGATCCTGGACTCCGCCCGGTATCTCCTAACTGCCCCTTCGTTAACCCCAGACTCCATTTGCCAACTCGAGTTGGCACCTGTACCCGGTTCTTCTCCATCCATGTCTAACCTGGGACCAGCCTCCATATCCTGTGTGGACATCCTCGGACACTAACCCGCAACGCTCCCGTGTCCCGGCTGCTGCGTATCTAGGCCCTCTGGGGTGATTGCCAGACAGCCCCTGTATAGGGGTTCGCTTCTGGTGGTCTCCTTGGGGGAGTCCGGTGCGCGGTCCCGTGGATCCCCCTTCTTGCACCGAACCTGACAAACCAGGGTGCGTCTTTCTTATGGTCCGGTGCATCTTATAGTCCGAAAAATACGGTATGCGCCAAGCTGGATACCTGACCCTAGGGAATGGATGGCGTGAACTCTTCATCAACCCCACTAAACACTATAGAAGACACAAGGAGGACACAGGGAAAATGCATGAACAACTTATTAGATGACTCAGGTAGAAGTTCAGCAAAATTATCAGCAATGATACCACAGAGGAGTACCAGCTGCCTGTTTGCAATCAGGGCTTGAATGAACTGAATAATATCACCAGCACCAGTCAAAGGAAGGAAGGGGTATTTAAGCACCAAGCAAATAATGATAATCAGTAGCTGGGCGGAAGTTGAGCTTCTGCTGGGTCCAAAGGGGGAGAGAGATGAATCCAGCAGGAAAGCTACCTAGACCAATGAATACTGACCACAGGAACAATGGAAAGTCAGGGAGCATTCTGCACAGCCAAACGCTGTGACCTTATATGGCCAGAAACCACATGACTGTCAGTGACCCGTGACACACCCGTGACATTAAAGGCCACTTTACACACAGAGATAAATCTGTGGCAGATCTGTGGTTGCAGTGAAATTGTGGACAATCAGTGCCAGGTTTGCGGCTGTGTACAAATGGAACAAGACTGATGATCTGACTAATATGTTTCCTCAAAATGGATGTTATCACCCTTAATTCTAACATTTCCCATACACTAAGGCTGGAAGTGTGGCGCCCTGGACAAGCCAGGATGTCACAGGTACTGCAACAACACACCCCACACCCCGGCTAGGCACATCAAAGTCAGACAAAAATCCTTGTTGCCTCCCTCCAGGGGCTGATGTCCACACCAGGGGGTGGAGCCAGGTGGTTGGCCCCACCCACCGAGGAGTTCACAGTCCTGGAGGCGGGAAAAGGAAGGAGAGAGTGGAGTTCAGTTGGAGAGTGGAAGAGTGAAGTGGTAGTGGAGCAGACTGACTGTGTCCGGGTGCGTGGCCCGGGCACATACAGCAAGGTTGGCAGACGGTGGTGACCGTCTGCAGGAGGGGCTGATTGACGTGAACCGTAAGGACCGGGGACGGGCGGTGGCCCGCCAGTACCGGATCGGGGAGCGAAGAGAAGCCAGCACCATTCGGCAGGGCCTACGGACCCCGACCAGGCTTGGAGTCGCCGTAAAACCGGTCAAATCCATTAGCGAAGGGAACCTCCGGGGTTTCTCAGCAGTCAAGACCCGATTGAAGGCAACCGCTCAAACCGTGAAGAGAAATACAGTCACCGCCAAGGCTACAGTTCCCAGGGCCAGAGCCTGCGGGCAAAAAGGGCTCCCTCAGCATCCATCCAAGCTGGGGAGCGGGTTACCGGTGGGAAGCCATCAGAACCGAGAACATAACACAGGTGCAGGGAAAGGCAGTCACCGCCAACCAACCGGGAGAAGAACCACCGCAGCCGTCTGTGGGACCCGTCCATCCAGCCGTTTGTTTTACCGGAGACTTTGCATTCATCATTGGCTGAGTGAGTACCACCGTGCCGTGCGGCACCGCACTGCCCCCGCGACCCTGCACCTCACCAGGCCCCGTAACCCACCTGCCATTCCTCCCTCACCGGGCCCCGGGACAACCAACCCCCCCTACCCACGGAGGGGAAAAACAACATCTAAGCTGCTCCCTGTCATCGCTCCCGGGATCCCCGTCCAGAGCAACGGTGGTGTCACAACCTCACCACAACCGTGGGTGGCGTCACGGACAATAAATCCCCAAAACCATTCCCCTTTTCACTCACAGGCGAGGAGCGCCGCTCGAGTCCCTGGGTCCGGCCCGCCGCTCGAGCCACAGAGCAGCAAGCGAAGCAGCAGCAGTGCCGGACCCGAGCGTGATGAGCGCAGCGCGTCCTCCCCGCCCGCGACAGAAGCTATAAATCATTACTTGTCACGTGACCCCGCATATTACCTTTAGACCAGGTAGAACTTCTTGAAGGAATTTTCTTTATCCCAAACAATAGTATTTTCAAATTGAAAGTGTAGTTGTTATTCTAGGAAAACTTCCAGCAGAATGTCTGTGCCTGCCGTTAGCTCCTTGCCTATCCCCTCTCCATGGAAGTATCACGGAGTGTGATTGGATAACCGGAGACTGGGGCTCCTAAACTGGCTCTCAGGCTGGGGGGGCCCTAGCTGTTCCTGATTCAAGAGAGACGTCTAATGGTGACTATGTTTGGGCCGCCTTCCTTGTCCTGCTCCTGTACAGCCATGATCTAATACCCCCTCTCCCTCCACCAAGGCGACACCTAGGACAGGAGTGGTTGAACCCACAGATATGGACAAACAGGGGAAACAAAAACTCGATCATACAGCACACTCATACAGTGGTATTAAACAAGTGATAAGGAGAAAAATAAGAGCAGGGAGGAATTGAGACGACAGGAGAACTCCACAATAACTCCATGCAAAAAGCAATACAATCGCCTTCCGGACTAGTATACAACAGTACACAGACCGGTGTAGCTAAAGCTATATAGTCGACATGGGAAGACAGGCTCTTCCATCTTAAAAAGGCAGAGAGTGTCTGTGATAGGTCTCCCACAACATGTGATCTAAAAGGTAACCAGGCTAGCATAAATTAACTCCTGCAAACCTGATCATTTATGAGAACACAGAGCCTGTCTGTGTAACACAGAAGCACCAAAGGAGCCATAGTGTGGAATGTCAGACTATGCAGTGTGAACAGCGTCAGATGTCGCCTTGACACTCAACGAGTTTAGAGCCAAATACCGTGTGACAGGAACTTTATGAGCACCAACTGCTATCTCATATCTTAGTAATGGGAAAGTCTGTATTCACTGTAGACAAAATTTGCCTATGAATCGAGAACGAAAGATCAGAACCGGAGGAGAAAGGAGCAGATGTTTCTTAAGATATGTTACCAAGTTTCTTATTTTCACATGTAGTATTGATTTATAAAAATAATTAAAATGCTATTTATAATTTTTATTCATTTATATAGCGCTATTAATTCCACATTCATTGGCAACACTGTCCCCATTAGGGCTCACAATCTAAATTTCCTATCAGTATGTTTTCGGAGTGTGGGAGGAAATCGGATTTCCCGTAGGAAACCCACGCAAAAACGGGGAGAACATACAAACTCCTTGCAGATGGTGTCTTTGGTGGGAATTGAACCCAGGACCCCAGCTCTAACCACTGAGCCACTGTGCCACCCAGTTTACTCTTTAACTCCAGGTAGCTGGATCTTGACATGGATTGTCCATTGGACTTATGGCAGGTTTCAACCCATACACTGAAAGATCATGACGTTTCCACAAAATAATGGGCATTGCACTGATTTGAAATGGTCTTGAAAAGTCCGACCAAAAGACATCAGGCTGGATGACAAACTTTGGGAGCACAAGTATTCAGGGGCACAGTGAGAAGTATACATTTATTTAGGATGTGCATGGCATTCATATTTTTGGGGGCACACGAAGGTGTCTCATAATTATCAACCAAGTTGTGAAAAAGAAATAATAGTAAAATAAAATCAAATCAATAGATATTTAACATATTGAAACTTCAGGGTATGATTTGTTGTAATATTGAAGGTAACACTGGCACCAGGCCAATTAACAGTACATGACTATTGTGCTGCACCTCAGTAATACTCTAATTTAACATTAAACACTGTAAAATAGACCAGATGGAGCTACTGAGAAAGCGATGATCCCAGGAGCTTTATCTGATCCTGTAAATATCAAACCTTTTACTTAAAAGAAAAATGTTTTGACTGTGGATTCTTAGCCTTGTAAATTATTCCTGACAAATGCTGGGGGGAAAAAGTACCATTGTCCTTACCGAATTTCTGCATCTGTGGGTGCAGGCACATAACTACCACACACTTGCCAACATTCTTGTTTTTGCTGGCACATTCCCTTATAAACCAAAGCCAAAAGTGGACATTTTGGGGCATTCCTGAATGCAGAAGGTCCTAAGGGCATGTGCAGAGGCAATGAAACGCAGTGGATTATATCATTATACCAGCAGCATTGTAAATAAGATGTTATCAAATATCAGACACGTGCTGTAGAGAAAATCTTATTTCCCCTTGTAATGTAATGTGACCCCAGTGCCTCAGAACTTGATCTGAAAAAAAGAATGAATGGCTTTAAAGGGAATCTGTCAGCAGGTTTATTGTACCTTACCAGAGAGAGCAGCATGATATAGGGAAAGAGATTCTGAATCCAACGGTGTATCATAAACATTATTGGGTGCAGCCATTCTCACACAATCAAAGAATTAAGTTTTAAAGAGAACCTATCACCATATTTGACCCCTATAAGCTGCAGCCAGAATCAGTCATCCTTTATATACACCACTCTAGAATACTGTATATTAATGCCCAGGCAACTCTGTAGAACATAAAAAAGATTATGGGGGAGGTTGTGTCCAATGGGCGTCACTTCTCTCGGTCTGGTGCCTCCTCTATATTCCTTCCATTGCCATCCTCCTTACCAGCCTCCCGTGGATGACACATCCTACATCATCCACACATATGCCACTGTGACGCCCTGGACTAGTCAGGTCGTCCCAGGTAGTCCCATGCACACACACCCCCCTCCCTAAAAAGGTGACAGCAGCCAAACTTCAAAATCTTGTCACCACCCTCCAGGTTTGATGTCCACACCAGGGGGCGGAGCCAGGTGGTTGGCTCCACTCACCAAGGAGTTCACAGGCCTGGAGGCGGGAAAAAGCAGTAGTTACTGAGAGGATGTTACGGTTGCTGCGAGCACTGGAGACTATGTCCAGATTTCTTGCTACTGCACATGTGCGAGCGCTGGAGACTAAGTCCAGATTTCTTGCTACTGCACATGTGCGAGCGCCGGAGACTAAGTCCAATCTTGGAGCCATTGCACATGTGCGGGTGACATCATCGCTGACACAAGGTCACATGTCTCTGACACCTTCTATGCCGATTGGTCGCTGGTCATGTGCTTGTGACGTCTTGCTCGGTGATAGGCCAGCATGACGTCACTCCTGTCGTTCTGGCAGCGGATTGGCTCTGGTGTCCTCCATCTTGGATGAGGCACAGAGTCTATATAAGACCCTGATACACGCCGCATGGTGCTCAGTCCTCTTGGTTCATGCATATGAGTAGACGCTCTGTGCGCGTTCCTCTAGGCATTCCTCTGTCTATGCTAGGTGAGCGCTACCGGCAGGGTAGCGTTCTTATACCTTACAGCTTCGGCTGCTGTCCGTATCCTTACCTCTTAGGGGAGCGGACATAGGCAGGTGCCTGAGGCACATGGTCTGGCTGGGCCTTGTGATTCTACTCGTAGGTGGACGTTGCCGCTAGGGTAACGTTCCTTATATTGCGTCTGGCAGTTGTTCGTATCCTCGCACACTAGGGGAGCGAACAGAGGTAGGAGCTTTGTGCGGCTTACGCTGCTGTTCGTCTCTTTTGCACCACTAGAAGAGCGGACCTAGGCAGGTGCCATATCTAGTGGTTCGTGTCCTCGCACACTAGTGGAGCGAACGCAGGTAGGAGCTTTGTGCGGCTTACGCTGCTGTTCGTCTCTTTTGCACCACTAGAAGAGCGGACCTAGGTAGGTGCCATTTCGCACACATTGCCTTTGTCTCTGTGATTATTAACAGAGATCATTCCACACACCCTCCAAGTAAGGGAGGAATTGCTTTACTTACTTATTAGATTCTTCTGTGAGTTAACAGAGGTATTGCACTCTGCCATAGTCTGCAGCAAAGTCTTTGCACGGTGGACCCTGACTGTCTGATACTCCTTTCAGTTATTATCAGACAGCCCCCCGTAACATTAGGACTGAGCCTAGGGTCTGGCAGTTATGGCAGAATATCAGCAGTTACACCGTTACATACAAGTACTTGAGTCACGGCTCAAGAGTATAGAGGATAAACCTCAGACCATGGTGACATCTGCACATGATCCTCGACTTGCTCTGCCAAACAGATATTCTGGCGATGCCAGATCATGTCGTGGTTTCATTAGTCAGTGTCAGATACACCTAGAGGTCAACTCTTCTCGCTTCTCTACGGAGAGGTCCAGAGTAGGCTTTATCATATCCTTACTTCAGGACAAAGCCTTAGAATGGGCGACTCCCCTATGGGAGCGCTCTGATGTGGTTACTCTGAGACATCAAGACTTTCTTGATGCTCTTAAGGCGGTATTCATGGGTCCGCAGGTTACCCATGATGCGGCCCTGAGACTGTTAGATCTATCTCAGGGTTCGTTATCCACTAGTTCTTATGCCATTGCTTTTAGAACTCTGGTGGCAGAACTAGATTGGCCAGAGAAGGTGTTGATTCCTATCTTCTGGAGAGGGTTGGCAGGCTATGTCAAGGATGCCCTTGCTACTCGTGAGGTCCCTGCTTCTCTGGAGGACTTGATCACAGTAGCAACGAGGATCGATGTACGCCATAAGGAACGTAGACTCGAGGTCTCTTCCTCACGCCCTAAGCATCGGGCTATTCCAGTTGTTGAGGGTCCACTACCATCTTCCTCAGCATCTGAAACATCTCCCACTCCTATGCAGTTAGGTCATACGTCCTCCAGACTACGCAAGTCTTGTCCTCCTATATGTTACGTATGTCGTCAGGCTGGGCACTATGCCAACAAGTGTCCTAGTTGTCAGGGAAACTTCCTGGCCTAGTAACCATTAGAGGGGGGTTACTAGAGACGTCTTCTGCACCCTCTAAGTGTTGTATCCCAGGTCAGCTCTCGTTATCTGAGAATACATGGCCTATTATGGCTTTTGTGGATTCCGGAGCTGACGGGATTTTTGTGTCCTCAGGATTTGTAAAGGGACACAATATTCCCTCTATCATGTTAGAGGCGCCTATTCCTGTCCGTGTTGTTAATGGAACTATGTTGTCTGACTCCATTACATTGAGGACAGTTCCCTTGCGCCTTTCCCTGTCTCAGGGTCACATAGAGGAGATTTCTTTTCTTGTTTTGCCTGAGGGTATAGACGACGTCCTTCTGGGTCTTCCATGGCTTCGGACTCATGCTCCTCACATTGACTGGGAGTCTGACAGCATTATTAGTTGGGGTTCGAAATGTCAGTCCCGATGTCTTCCCTTACCACCTAAGGTCATTGCGGTTGCATCAACTGATCTCTCTCCCATACCTACACCCTATTTGGATTTCGCTGACGTGTTCTCCAAACAGGGTGCTGAGGTTCTTCCACCCCATAGGCCGTATGACTGTGCCATAGACCTTATCCCAGGTTCGGTTCCACCTAAAGGCAGGGTTTACCCCCTGTCGATACCTGAGTCGGAGGCCATGTCGACCTATATAAGAGAGAGTTTAGAGAAGGGGTTCATTCGTAAGTCTGTCTCTCCCGCGGGAGCTGGGTTTTTCTTTGTTCGGAAGAAAGAGGGTGATTTGCGTCCCTGCATAGATTACAGGGGTCTCAACGCAATCACAATAAAGAACAAATACCCATTACCTTTAATTTCGGAGCTCTTTGACAGACTGAGAGGAGCTCAAGTTTTTACGAAGTTGGATCTGCGGGGTGCGTATAACTTGGTACGAATTCGAAAGGGTGACGAATGGAAGACCGCTTTTAACACCCGAGACGGTCACTATGAATACCTCGTCATGCCTTTTGGGTTATGTAATGCACTTGCAGTATTTCAGGACTTCGTAAACGATGTGTTCAGGGATTTACTGTTATCCTCAGTAGTGGTGTATCTGGACGACATCCTGATTTTTTATCCTGATCTGGAGACTCATCGTCAGGATGTCGTTCGTGTCCTTTCCCGTTTAAGGGAGCACTCATTGTTTGCTAAACTCGAGAAATGTGTATTCGAGCAGTCCTCATTGCCTTTTTTGGGTTACATTATCTCACAAGAGGGTCTGGCTATGGATCCTGCGAAGCTCTCTGCTGTCCTGCAATGGTCCGAACCTCATTCCTTGAAGGCGGTGCAACGCTTCTTAGGATTCATAAATTATTACAGGCAGTTCATACCCCATTTTTCTACTTTGGTGGCCCCTTTGGTGGCCTTGACTAAGAAAGGTGCTAATCCCAAAGCCTGGTCTACTGAGACATCTCAGGCTTTTGAGGCAGTAAAAAGACACTTTTCAACTGCTCCCGTTCTTCAAAGACCCGATGAGAATAAGCCCTTCCTCTTAGAGGTTGATGCCTCTTCAGTGGGTGCTGGTGCGGTCTTGTATCAAAAGAACGGTGCAGGTAGAAAAAGGCCGTGTTTCTTCTTTGCTAAAACCTTTTCACCGGCAGAGAGAAACTATACCATTGGGGATAGGGAACTGCTCGCCTTGAGATTAGCCTTGGAGGAGTGGCGTCACTTGCTGGAAGGAGCGAAACATCCTTTCCAGGTCTATACAGACCATAAGAATCTGACGTACTTACAAACCGCTCAGCGTCTGAATCCTCGCCAAGCCCGCTGGTCCTTGTTTTTCTCCCGCTTTCACTTCTCCATCAACTATCTGTCTGGGAGTAAGAATAACAAGGCAGACGCCCTGTCTCGCTCTATGCTTTCTACCCAGGAAGAGATTGACGAACCTCGTCTTATCCTTCCCTCCAGGGTTTTTCATACGCTCTCCCCTGTGACGTTAGACCAAATCCCACCGGGCAAGACCTTTGTTCCGCCTGATCGACAGAATGATATACTGTCATGGGCCCACACCTCAAAGGTGGGTGGGCATTTTGGTATTAGGCGGACACGAGAGTTACTGGAGAGGTGGTATTGGTGGCCACACTTAGCCAGCCACGTCAAGAGATATGTCGGTTCCTGCTACTCGTGTGCTCGCAACCGTCCATTACGGCAGAGACCGGCTGGGCTCTTGCATCCTTTACCAGTGCCAGATAGACCATGGGAGGTGGTAGGCATGGACTTTGTGGGTGATCTTCCATGTTCACAGGGACATAGATTTGTGTGGGTCATTACGGACCATTTCTCCCGGATGGTTCATCTCGTACCGTTATCGAGAATCCCATCTTCCAGGGTACTAGCCAAACTATTCCTCAAGCATGTCTTTAGGCTTCACGGGATGCCAGATCGTATCATTTGTGATAGAGGCCCGCAATTTACTTCCCGTTTCTGGCGAGATCTTTGTAGCCTTCTGCAAATTGAGTTGAATCTCTCTTCGGCATACCATCCGGAGACTAATGGTTTGGTTGAACGTACCAATCAATCTATGATTATATACCTTCGACACTTTGTTGCTGAGAACCACGATAACTGGTCCTCCCTCCTACCCTGGGCAGAATTTGCCCTTAACAATTCGCTGGCTGAGGCCACTGGGCAGACACCGTTCGTACTCAATAATGGGCAACACCCTAGGGTACCAGTACCGTTTCCCGCTGCTGCACCTCCTCCTCTTGTGGCCGACTGGGCAACTAATGCCAGAGAGGTTTGGGATCGGACTCAAGAGTCGATCCAAGCAGCTAAGGACCGTATGAAGACGGTGTCCGATCGGTTTCGTCGCTCGGCTCCTGTCTTTTCTCCAGGGGACTTTGTGTGGCTCTCTGCAAAACACGTGAAACTTAGAGTGAGCTCTGTCAAATTTGCTCCTCGCTTCCTGGGTCCTTATGAGGTTCTTCGACAGGTAAATCCTGTAGTCTATCAATTGAAGTTACCTGTCCATCTTAGGATTCATGACAAATTCCATGTCTCACTGCTAAAGCCGGCTATTTTACCTCACGCTCGTGAAGTGCACTCTCCTGCCTCTGATTCCTCTCGCTCTAGCTATGAGGTACGAGCCATAGTTGGTTCTAAGATGGTTAGAGGGCGCAGGTTCTTCTTGATAGATTGGGAGGGCTATGGCCCGGAACATCGCTCTTGGGAGCCTGAGGAGGCTGTCCATGCTCCCGACTTAGTTGCCGATTACCTGCGTCGCCGGGAGGGGGGCCCTTGAGGGGGAGGTACTGTTACGGTTGCTGCGAGCACTGGAGACTATGTCCAGATTTCTTGCTACTGCACATGTGCGAGCGCTGGAGACTAAGTCCAGATTTCTTGCTACTGCACATGTGCGAGCGCTGGAGACTTAAGCGGGCTTTACACGCTACGACATCGCTAATGCGGAGTCGTTGGGGTCACGGAATTCGTGACGCACATCCGGCCGCATTAGCGATGCCGTTGCGTGTGACATCGATTAGCGATTTTGCATCGTTGCAAAACAGTGAAAAATCGCTAATCGGTGACACGGGGGTCCATTCCCAATTATCGTTACTGCAGCAGTAACGAGGTTGTTCCTCGTTCCTGCGGCATCACACATCGCTGCGTGTGACGCCGCAGGAGCGAGGAACGTCTCCCTACCTGCCTCCCGGCCGCTATGCGGAAGGAAGGAGGTGGGCGGGATGTTACGTCCCGCTCATCTCCGCCCCTCCGCTGCGATTGGGCGGCGGTTCAGTGACGTCGCTGTGACGCCGCACGGACCGCCCCCTTAGAAAGGAGGCGGTTCGCCGGTCACAGCGACGTCGCCGGACAGGTAAGTATGTGTGATGGCTCTGGGCGATGTTGTGCGGCACGGGCAGCGATATGCCCGTGTCGCGCAACAGATGGGGGCGGGTACGCACACTAGCGATATCGAGACCGATATCGCAGTGTGTAAAGTAGCCTTAAGTCCAGATTTCTTGCTACTGCACATGTGCGAGCGCTGGAGACTAAGTCCAGATTTCTTGCTACTGCACATGTGCGAGCGCCGGAGACTAAGTCCAATCTTGGAGCCATTGCACATGTGCGGGTGACATCATCGCTGACACAAGGTCACATGTCTCTGACACCTTCTATGCCGATTGGTCGCTGGTCATGTGCTTGTGACGTCTTGCTCGGTGATAGGCCAGCATGACGTCACTCCTGTCGTTCTGGCAGCGGATTGGCTCTGGTGTCCTCCATCTTGGATGAGGCACAGAGTCTATATAAGACCCTGATACACGCCGCATGGTGCTCAGTCCTCTTGGTTCATGCATATGAGTAGACGCTCTGTGCGCGTTCCTCTAGGCATTCCTCTGTCTATGCTAGGTGAGCGCTACCGGCAGGGTAGCGTTCTTATACCTTACAGCTTCGGCTGCTGTCCGTATCCTTACCTCTTAGGGGAGCGGACATAGGCAGGTGCCTGAGGCACATGGTCTGGCTGGGCCTTGTGATTCTACTCGTAGGTGGACGTTGCCGCTAGGGTAACGTTCCTTATACTGCGTCTGGCAGTTGTTCGTATCCTCGCACACTAGGGGAGCGAACAGAGGTAGGAGCTTTGTGCGGCTTACGCTGCTGTTCGTCTCTTTTGCACCACTAGAAGAGCGGACCTAGGCAGGTGCCATATCTAGTGGTTCGTGTCCTCGCACACTAGTGGAGCGAACGCAGGTAGGAGCTTTGTGCGGCTTACGCTGCTGTTCGTCTCTTTTGCACCACTAGAAGAGCGGACCTAGGTAGGTGCCATTTCGCACACATTGCCTTTGTCTCTGTGATTATTAACAGAGATCATTCCACACACCCTCCAAGTAAGGGAGGAATTGCTTTACTTACTTATTAGATTCTTCTGTGAGTTAACAGAGGTATTGCACTCTGCCATAGTCTGCAGCAAAGTCTTTGCACGGTGGACCCTGACTGTCTGATACTCCTTTCAGTTATTATCAGACAGCCCCCCGTAACAGAGGAGTTCTTGAGAGGAGTTATAGAGAGTAGTTCTAGAGAAGTCAACTTCAAGGGCAGATCTGTGACCAGGCCTGCCAATAGTCTACTCAGGTGTCTGGGTTGGAGCCCAGTCACCTCTGGCAAGGAGGCAGACGGTGGTGGCCGCCTGCAGGAGCTGGGATTACAGCCGGTGGACCTGTAGGGACCGGGGTCGGGCGGTGGCCCGCCGGTGCCGAACCGGGGAGCCAATTGGAAACCGGAGCACCAGGAGGGGTACTCAGACCCAGTACGAAGCCCAGAATCCACAGGGCTGAGTCAAATCAATTGATTGAGGACTGGACTTTAGGACCTTTCCCACACAAGACCCGACTGAAGACAACAGCCCAACCATTAGGGTAAAGCCATTGCCAAGGCATAGAGACCCAAGGGGCCAGCGTCTGCGGGCAAAGAGGGCTCTCCTGACACCCAGCAAGCCAGGGAGCAGACTACCGTTGCTTAGGCATAGGAGTCAAAACATTCACATAAGGAGGTGCAGGAGAAAGGCGGAAACAACCAACCTGTTAAGGGAGAAGCTGCAGCCGGCTGCGGGCCCCATTCATCATCCCGTTTGGTTTACCAGAGACTCCAGTGTGTTGTGTCATAGTGAGTACACCAGCGCCTTCGTGCCGTGCACCGCACTGCACCAGCACCCAGCACGCACCCGTCCCCACGCCTCAGCACCTCCCTCGGGCCCCCGGGACAATCACTCCCCTACCCACGGAGGGGTAAACACCAAGCTGCGCAACACCGTCCCCGGGAGGCCTAGTTAACGGCAGCGGTGGTGTCCATCCATTCACCACAACCCATGGGTGGCGTCACGAACTTACATCCCTTACAAACCACCGCGGACCCCGGCCGTGGAACTCCCCACCGAAGTCCCTGCGTGTAGCGCCAACCCCCTTACAGAGCAACGTGACCCCCGGGTCTGTGAGAAGCTCGAGCCACCCACCGTACGAGCACGGATCCGAGCGGCTCGGCGGTCGCAGCTGAGCCCGCGGGGCGGTACACTTACCTGAAGGTCGCGCAGTGGGCCTTATGGGCATCTCCATTGTCTGGTGCCAGCGCCGCCTCTTTTGGCCATCTTTGTGCTCCTTCTTCTCTAGCCATGGTGCATGACTGGTCCGACGTCATACACACTCGCCGGCATTCAGGTCCTGAGCAGGCGCACTTTGATCTGTCTTGAGCAGGGCAGATCAAAGTATTGTAGTGCGCCTGCGCAGGACTGTTGAGTGTCTATGACGTAGCCGCGTCATGCACCCAGGATTCAGAAAGAGGACGAAGATGGCCGAAAGAGGCGGAGCCGGCACCCGAGAACGGACATGACCATAAGGCCCACCGTGCGACCGTTAGGAAAGTATTATAAAGTGTTGTTTATGTTATACCCCTGGTCTGGGCTCTTATATACAGCATGTTAGAATGCTGTATATAAGAGCCCGGTAGTGGTGGCCGCAGCTTATAGGCCAAAAAAGTGGTGACAGGTTTCTTTAAAGGTGAGGTGCCTCACGCCGACCACTGCCGTAGCGACTATTAAAAAAACCTCGTAATTGCTTGAATCAGACATAAAAAAAACCTTATTAGATCCATGGCTCTTCATTAGACACTACTCTCTGGCATGGAACTTTCTTTTCCAGGATCCATGATATGTGTTTATACATCCCGGTTTTACTCCTATCCCTAGGATTGGCCATGGGGCCCCAATGTCCGTGTCGGTTCAGTCCAGAAAGTGTCCATCTGCAGTGTGTGTGTAGGATGTGCACATTTTCATATGCTTTCCCGTAATCTTCCACAAGCTACAATTATCTCCTGTATTTACTTAAAGCAAACTACATCCGGTCTCCTGCGTTGCGGTGAGGTGGTATCATAGGGCATGATTCTGCCCTTTATAACACTTAGAGGTTCAGCAGCAGGAAAACTCACTCATTGGTTATGTCGTGTAGAGATGTTTTGCAGCACTATACATTTCTATAAGGCTCTGTTCACATCTAGACTGGAGGTAGGCACAGAACCAGATGACAAAAAAAAGCAAAATATGGCAGAAACCAAACTGACCCCGTTATAGTCATTGGGGTTCATCAAGTACCATTGAGGTCCGATATGAGACTGAGTGACACTGGTGATATTTTCATAGCGCTTCTCTTCTGACAGAGCAGTGTAACAGAAATAAGGAATGCAGGTGTGCACAGAACCTTAATAATTTTTTTCTAAAGGCCCCCAAACACATTAGATAGCTTTCTCTCCCGATCTCCCCATACAGGAATCTTTGGTCCTGTGTTCTCTATCAGAGAGTTGCCGCCAGATCCCATTGGCAGTGGCTTTTCTCTTAATGAACAAGAGGATCGGCTGTTGGAGTTCCAATGCGCTGGCCCCAGAGAGTCGGGTGAGCCCCATAAACATTGGGGTGTCGCATGATTCTGGCAGGTTTGGCCAATTTTAATGTGTAGGGGGGTAAACTTATTCTAAAAAACCGTATACAGCTGTTCTATTGTATATTTGTGGTTTTAGAATAGAGTGAGACTGTGAATTCAGTGCAGCCTGTGTAATGCAGGAAGACCTCTGCGTGCTGGACGGTTTATGCAATCGGCACATTTTTGTTTGGGAAACTTCAGCCAGGACTTGCATGTTTCTCTTCCAAACATCTCTATATTTATTATGTATTTGTAGCCGGCTTTGCACAGCCGTCGTCTGAACTGTTCATGTTTCACCCAGGCCAGAAAGTTTAGTAAAATTCCTGTAGGCAGAGCCAGGGCTGGCTCCAGGTTTTTGTGGACCCCGGGCGGAAGAGTCCCAGTGGGCCCCATAAACACGCAGACACACACACATACACAGATACGTACATATACATATTTAAAGACAAACTCACAAAATACATATAAACAGACAAATCTATACAGTCATATACACTGACATACATAGATACACATCATACATGCCCTCAGACAGACAGACACACACAGCTCTGCTGCATACAGACACACACTGCTCTGCTGCATACATACAGAGACACACACACTGCTCTGCTGCATACATACGGACAGACACACACACACTGCTGCTGCATATACATACAGACACACACATACTGCTCTGCTGCATACATACATACAGACACAGCTCTGCTGCATATATAGACACACACACAGCTCTGCTGCATACATACAGACACACACTGCTCTGCTGCATACATACAGACACACTCACACTGCTCCGGCGGTTTTTCCTCTTTTGATAAAGCCTGCCGCCCATTATTCTCGTATTCACTGCTTCCCCCGCCCACCGGCGCCTATGATTGGTTGCAGTCAGACCCGCCCCCACGCTGAATTACAGCTGTCTCACTGCAACCAATCACAGCCACCGGTGGGCGAGTCTATATCATGCTGTACAATAAATAAATTAATTTTTAAAAAAACGGCATGCGGTCCCCCCCAATTTTGATACCAGCCAAGTTAAAGCCACACGGCTGAAGGCTGGTATTCTCAGGATGGGGAGCCCCACGTTATGGGGAGCCCCCCAGCCTAAAAATATCAGCCAGCAGCTGCCCGGAATTGCCGCATCCATTAGATGCGACAGTCCCGGAACTCAACCCGGCTCATCCCGAATTGCCCTGGTGCGGTGACAATCGAGGTAATAAGGAGTTAATGGCAGCAGCCCATAGCTGCCACTAAGTCCTAGGTTAATCATGGCAGGCGTCTCCCCAAGATACCTTCCATGATTAACCTGTAAGTGAAAGTAAATAAACACATACACCCGAAAAAATCCTTTATTTGGAATAAAAGACAAAAACACCCACCCTCTTTCACCATTTTATTAAAATCCCCAAATACCCCTCCGGGGACGTCACTGAGGTAATGCCGGTGTGTTTGTGCGCGGTGATGATGGGTGCGGTAGTGCCGGTGTGTGTGCGGTAATGATGAGGGCTGTAGTGTCGGGATGTGTGAGGGGATGTCGGGATGTGTGCGATGATGTCGGGGTGTGTGCGGTGAAGATGTGGGCGGTAATGTCGGGATGTGTGCGGTGAAGATGTGGGCGGTAATGTTGGGATGTGTGCGGTGAAGATGTGGGCGGTAATGTCGGGATGTGTGCGGTAATGTCGGGATGTGTGCGGTAATGTCAGGATGTGTGCGGTGATGTCGGGATGTGTGCGGTAATGTCGGGATGTGTGCGGTAATGTCGGGATGTGTGCGGTAATGTCGGAATGTGTGCGGTAATGTCGGGATGTGTGCGGTAATATCGGGATGTGTGCGGTAATGTCAGGATGTGTGCGGTGATGTCGGGATGTGTGCGGTGATGTCGGGATGTGTGCGGTGATGATGAGGGCTCTCTCTTGGCTAAAGAAAACGTAACACAATGCGTTATTTCACTGGAATCCCTGGCCTTTATTATCACACTTTTTGCAACGCAAGTGTGAAACTAGCTAAGGGACGGCAGCCACAGTTTCCTGCCGAGGACTGCGGTCCTCGGAACTCGGTCCGGGGGCAGCAGAACTGAAGGAGGGTGAGCAGGGCCCGGGGACAGCTGAAGTGACGAGGCCGAGTGGGCCCCCCCAGCTCTCCAGGGCCCCTGCATTTGCCCGGGTATGCCGGGTGCTGACACTGGCCCTGGGCAGAGCCTATGTCGTTCCTGTCGGGGATGTTGCCTTTAGCATGACTCGAGCATGTCCGTGACTACTTGAACATTTTGTTATGAAAGCCTTTCTTGTTTATAACTCCTTAAGGAGTGATTCTGCGCACAGCCGGCCATGGAGGTAGTGCCATCTAATCCCAATTACATTACCCGAGGATAATGAGCAGTGCTTACCTCATTACACCGGCTCCGAGCTCATACATGGGAGCGGCGCACAGACCCACTCCATTTTGTGGTGTAGCTGCTGGTGGACGCACTGGATACAGAATACAGGGCTGACTCCTGATTGTGTGCGTCTATTAATATAATCCCATTACCTCCAGTTTTCAGGAGCTTCCGCCACTTGACTTCTGTACGGCAGCAATCAATCCGGATTCTTTATTACGGTTCTGCTGGTCCTCCGGCGTGCTGACATTAACCCGGCGTCAGACTTCTGGATGCTCCCTGGAGTCGGACATTAAACTCTTTAGAAAATGTTTGTGTGATACCAGCTTTTTTGACAAGGTAAGATTTGGCAGGCATTCAGTGCCTATTTAGTTTTTCATTTACCTTTTTTTGTTATTTTTATTCCTTTATAACTTATATGTCTTCTTTTAAGCCTGGTTTTTACAAATTGTCCATAGGGGGCGCACAAAATATCCTTTATAACAGATGTCGTAATATGAAGTGTGTAAATCTATTTACACACGATCTAGAAATTTGTATATTATTCGCTGGGAGATATTGATACATCTAGAATTTCGGAGATTGGGAACATCAAATATGTCATAACGTTGTACGAGTGATTAATTCTGTGTTGGTGCGTTATTAGCAGCTTTCTACAAGCCATCCTTATTAGTTATAATACTCTAGCTTTAATATTGTTCTTGCTGATGTTTCTGGTATAAAATCTTAAGAATTTAACTTAATATAATTTTACATTTTTTTTGGGTCCAATCAAAAACATATACTACACTGTGTGTTTTTTATGCGTATATCCAGTCTGTATCTTCAGTGTATATGTATATGACTCGCCCACCCCAGGGCTATGGGACACCCGGTGCCGGGCCGGACTAGTCCGGTGGTGGTCAGTGGTGGCTGGGCCCGGCTCCGTGGCCCTGGTGGGTGTCAGTAGAATATGTGGCTAGGTGAATAGAGTTTGTGTTCGTGACGCCACCTGTGGTATGCGGCTATTAAGCCGCCGCTGCTGTGTGAGGCCACCGGGATGATGTTATGGCAGCAATGGTGGTACTGCTCCCCACAGGTGGAGCAATGCCCGGGGCACAGTTGGTGCTTGTGAATGTCTATGCAGCTGAAATAACAGAGACCACTTCAAGGGTGCAGTTCAAGTTCTTTACTCACAGTTCTTGTCACAGCTGTAGGGACCCTCAGACTGCTGGGACCACTGTCAGGGACCTCCGCCGTTTCTGGGTGATTCAGAGAGTAAAAGCCGGTGCCCTTCTCTTAGTGTCTCTTTCTTCTGCTGTCTTCCTTAGCCTTGCCTTTGTTAGGATGGACCTGGCTTGGCCTCCACTACAGCCTCCAGGCTGGGGGGTCACCTGTCGGCTGATTACCCCTTTTCTGGAAGTCTGCTATGGGTTCTGGCCCTGGGAGCTTACAACGTCCCTGGGCCTCGGTTTTTACTGTTTGGAGATGATTTTGCACTCCTCCAGTCTCTAGGGACCGTCCCCTGTTGCAGCTTAGTCTCTCCACCGATGTTACTGTGGAACAGGCCACCGCAGCCTACAACTACCCGTGGCACTTCTAGGGCCCTCTCTCCTTGGTACCTCTAGGCCTGCTCGTGATACTTCCAGGACTACCCGCGGCCCTGCGACTCCTTCTGTCTCCTACGTGGTGTCACCTGGACCTCTGGGTCCCAGGGTCTTCACCAGGAAGCGTCTCCTTCAGTTTCTCTGCTCCTGTCTGACTTGGAGCTTTCTTTCCTTCTTTCTTTCTTTCTTTTCTTTCTCCTCCTTGCCTGCCTCCAGCAGGCCTCCTCCTCCCTCCTTTCTCTCGTTCTTCTCCTCCAACTACATGCTGCTTCTCTCACTCCCTGAGGTAGACTAACTAAACTTGACCTTCCTCTCTGTCTGCTCTCAGATGGCTCCTCCCACCTCCCCAGTTGCTAAGCTGTAACCTATAGGAGCAGGGATGGGTCTTACGGCCCCTCCCAGCATGCAGCATGGGAGGGTTGCCTGCCACTTTCCCTGGTCCTAGTATGTACCTAACAATGGGTGTAGTGTGGATTTACCAGGGGACCGGAGTTCACTCTCTTCCTCTCCCAGAATGGGGCATCACACCGCTGATGGGGTGCAATGACCTGTGGCGACGGAAGCCTCAGGGGCGCCACATATACTTCAGCAGATTTTTCAGTGCTGTCATTAGTTGAAGAGGTGTTAGCACAAAATACTGGTGACTTGTTTTGCCTAAAATAACAATCGCAATAGCCCCAGCTGTCAGGCTTTGTCATGGCTGGGTATCAAAATTGGGGAGAGCGCACATTGCTTTTTGTTTTATTTTTATTTTTTATTTAAATAATTAAAAAAAAAAAAAAAAAACAACAAACAAAAAAGGCGCATGCGGTTTCTCTTATTTTTATACACAGCCAAGATAAGCGCACGGCTGGGGGCTGTAGTCTGTAGCTGTATGCATAACCTGTGCTGGGTATCATAATATGGGAACACTAATTTTGTTTTTGGTTTATTGATTTATTTTTACACCATATATAGAGCCGCAGACAGGCTCTATGATTGTAAGAAGCCAGACTCGCTGTCACACAGGCTGGGGGCACATCAGAGTGCAACCAATCACAGATGCCAGGGCTGCCATGGGTGGGGAAAGCAGTGCATATGGATTAGCTAGAATGAGCGGCCCCGGAAGAAGACTGAGCGAACCGGAAGCAGTTACAGCCGTGCCGAAGACTCTGTAGGATTGAAGCCTTCTCTTCAATCTTATTTTCTTTATTTTTTGTTTTGTATTACCTGAGTGCCGGACCTGGATCATTAGCCAGAGAATTTCCTTGAGAATTCCGGCCCTGTGCACGGCACTCGGGTATGTGTGAAACCGTGGGATCCGTACTTTTACAGTCTGGGTCCGCCCATCACTATTTATTACTTATGACAACTAGCTTTAATTTACATTGAATATTATAGTATGTATAAGATATTGTTGAAAATGCATTGCATTTGGAGGGTATACGCATGTGATGCGGATGCTAGGCAGCAAAATCTCACACATTGCATATGGAATGGCCTCCGCATGACACTTGTCCCACTTTTCTGGATGAGTATCGGAGTGAATATTTATAAGTGGGAGTGAGGCCAGGCACTGTGACTTCTCGGAGTAATCGTACTTTGTGAAAGAGTTGAGCTTGTGAAGTGTTCACTGGTAAGGTCCATTCTTCCTGTCGGTCTAAGCTCAATGGTCAGGTCTTTCCCTACATATATATATAGACACCAATCCACCAAATGTGCCAGACGGGGAGAGGCCAGAGCGGAGCCATCCAGCAGACTCTTCTCCATAAACTTGTCTTCAAACTATTCACTCAGAAGTCTCCATATTTCACAGAAAAGCATAGCGCTGTGTATTGGGGAAGCCTTCAGTATTTTGGCAGTTTAGCAGCAGGACTGCTCATAGTAAGCTTTCAGTCATTGTCCTGCTGCACACGACCGTATGATTGCTCTTTTTATGGTCCATATTTGTACTTGTTCCCTATAGCTCCATAATATTGATCGTGTATTTTGGAAATACAGGAAATCTCAGCAGAATGCACTTTCCTATGCAGAGCTCCGCTGTAAAGAATTGTATAATATGCAGTATGTGTTTATTATTTTATTCCTTATGATGGATGGATGCCTAGGCAGCCGTCCTGACAGTGCCCATTGTCAATTACAAGTGTCCGGAGTATATAAGCCTGAGAGTTAGCACAGACGCAGTGTGCACGTAGCCTAATTCCTGCCTCCTCACCAGTATTGCAGGGGAGAAAGCTTGTACTAAAGCGGGCTTTACACACTGCGATATCGGTCCCGATATCGCTAGTGTGGGTACCCGCCCCCATCTGTTGCGCGGCACGGGCAAATCGCTGTCCGTGCCGCACAACATCGTCCAGACCCGTCACACATACTTACCTGCCCGGCAACGTCGCTGTGACCGGCGAACCGCCTCCTTTCTAAGGGGGCGGTCCGTGCAGCGTCACAGCGACGTCACTGAGCGGCCGCCCAATAGAAGCGGAGGGGCGGAGATGAGCGGGACGTAACATCCCGCCCACCTCCTTCCTTCCGCATAGCGGCCGGGAGGCAGGTAAGGAGAGCTTCCTCGTTCCTGCGGTGTCACACGGAGCGATGTGTGCTGCCGCAGGAACGAGGAACAACCTCGTTACTGCTGCAGTAACGATTTTTGAGAATGGACCCCCATGTCACCGATGAGCGATTTTGCACGTTTTTGCAACAATGCAAAATCGCTCATCGGTGTCACACGCAACGGCATCGCTAATGCGGCCGGATGTGCGTCACCAATTCCGTGACCCCAACGAGTTTGCATTAGCGATGTCGTAGCATGTAAAGCCCCCTTTAGTTTGTACACCTGGTGCCATGTACAGTGCCTTAAAAAAATATTCATACCTGTGACCTTTTCACCGTTACACCCACAAACCTATGTGTATTTTATTGGGCTTTTATGTGACATACCAACACAAAGAAGCAAGTATTTGTGATGTGTAAAGGAAATGATACATGGATTTCTACATATTTTAAAAATATAAATCTGATATTGGGACGTGCATTTGTATTCAGCCCCCCTGAGTCAATAACGTTCTTTACAATTACTGCTGCAAGTCTTTTGGGGTATGTGTCCCCAGCTTTACACACCTAGAGCCTGACATTTGTGCCCATTGTTCTTTGCACAATAGCTCTGTCTCCGTGGGATTGGATGGAGAGCAGCGTGGCTCCGCTGGCCGTGGCTCTTGATTAGTACAAGTTGTTCACAAAAGGAGTCACAAAAGCGTTTTTTTTTTACGAATCAAATATTTTATTTCATTATTGCACATTACAGTAGATCAGCTAGCTGCCTACGTTCCTGCCTATCATGAAATGGCCCCTGTGGACAGCCCATACTACACGTAGTATACAGCTAGTCTGCATAGATCATGGGATGTCAGACATCCATTCCTGGCTGCACAATTGTTGCCATTTCATCTAAACATTCACCCCATCTTTAATAAAGCGTACACACACATACATTCATTCATCTAATAGGATGACTACAGCTGTCCAGACCTGCATCCCACCACAAGGATCACTCCGGAGGAATCCCTGAAGAATGAAAATCATCCCCAGTGACAAAGTGAGAGGCTAGGCAAACTACCTTTGGCAGCTGCCTGCCCCCCTGTGGTCTCAGGGCATTGACTCTTCTAAGAGTGGTGCTCAAACTGTTGGGGTGCAGGTGTGGGACCCTATTTTCAGAGATGATGTCCTCCACCCAACTCTCAAAAAGCTGAAAGGGTCAGTCAGAAGAGATGGGTAGTCGAGCTGGGCCATCAGACGGTCGCCTCTGTAGCTGTAGTGTCATCTTTCTTATGATTCCAATGTATAAATTATACATGAAAAGGGCACATTTGTTATGAGGACGAGGATGGGGACCAGGATCTTTCACATAACCCAAGATTCTGACAAAGATGGTCACATTACTACAAGATGAGGACAATGATAGGGATCATTTCTACAATATCGGGTCTGGATGGACACATTACCACAAGATGGGGACCATGATAGGGGACATTTCTACAATACATACAATCATTCTTATCTAATAGGATGACGACAGCTGTCCAGACCTGCATCCCACCACAAGGACCACTCCGGAGGAATCCCTGAAGAATGAAAATCATCCCCAGTGACAAAGTGAGAGGCTAGGCAAACCACCTTTGGCAGCTGCCTGCCCCCCTGTAGTCTCAGGGCATCGACTCTTCTAAGAGTGGTGCTCAAACTGTTGGGGTGCAGGTGTGGGACCCTATTTTCAGAGATGATGTCCTCCACCCAACTCTCAAAAAGCTGAAAGGGTCAGTCAGAAGAGATGGGTAGTCGAGCTGGGCCATCAGACGGTCGCCTCTGTAGCTGTAGTGTCATCTTTCTTATGATTCCAATGTGTATATTAAACATAAAAAGGGCACGTGTTATGAGGATGGGGACCAGGATGTTGGACAAAACTCAAGATGGGGACCAAGATGGGCACATTACTACAAGATGGGGACCATGATTGGGATCATTTCTACAATATGGCGGTTTGTATGGACACATTACCACAAGATGGGGACCATGATAGGGGACATTTCTACAATACATACATTCATTCTTATCTATCTAATAGGATGACGACAGCTGTCCAGACCTGCATCCCACCACAAGGACCACTCCGGAGGAATCCCTGAAGAATGAAAATCATCCCCAGTGACAAAGTGAGAGGCTAGGCAAACCACCTTTGGCATCTGCCTGCCCCACTGTGGTCTCAGGGCATTGACTCTTCTAAGAGTGGTGCTCAAACTGTTGGGGTGCAGGTGTGTGACCCTATTTTCAGAGATGATGTCCTCCACCCAACTCTCAAAAAGCTGAAAGGGTCAGTCAGAAGTGATGGGTAGTCGAGCTGGGCCATCAGACGGTCGCCTCTGTAGCTGTAGTGTCATCTTTCTTATGATTCCAATGTGTATATTAAACATAAAAAGGGCACGTGTTATGAGGATGGGGACCAGGATGTTGGACATAACTCAAGATGGGGACCAAGATGGGCACATTACTACAAGATGGGGACCATGATTGGGATCATTTCTACAATATGGCGGTTTGTATGGACACATTACCACAAGATGGGGACCATGATAGGGGACATTTCTACAATACAAACATTCATTCTTATCTATCTAATAGGATGACGACAGCTGTCCAGACCTGCATCCCACCACAAGGACCACTCCGGAGGAATCCCTGAAGAATGAAAATCATCCCCAGTGACAAAGTGAGAAGCTAGGCAAACCACCTTTGGCAGCTGCCTGCCCCACTGTGGTCTCAGGGCATTGACTCTTCTAAGAGTGGTGCTCAAACTGTTGGGGTGCAGGTGTGGGACCCTATTTTCAGAGATGATGTCCTCCACCCAACTCTCAAAAAGCTGAAAGGGTCAGTCAGAAGAGATGGGTAGTCGAGCTGGGCCATCAGACGGTCGCCTCTGTAGCTGTAGTGTCATCTTTCTTATGATTCCAATGTGTATATTAAACATAAAAAGGGCACGTGTTATGAGGATGGGGACCAGGATGTTGGACATAACTCAAGATGGGGACCAAGATGGGCACATTACTACAAGATGGGGACCATGATTGGGATCATTTCTACAATATGGCGGTTTGTATGGACACATTACCACAAGATGGGGACCATGATAGGGGACATTTCTACAATACATACATTCATTCTTATCTATCTAATAGGATGACGACAGCTGTCCAGACCTGCATCCCACCACAAGGACCACTCCGGAGGAATCCCTGAAGAATGAAAATCATCCCCAGTGACAAAGTGAGAGGCTAGGCAAACCACCTTTGGCATCTGCCTGCCCCACTGTGGTCTCAGGGCATTGACTCTTCTAAGAGTGGTGCTCAAACTGTTGGGGTGCAGGTGTGTGACCCTATTTTCAGAGATGATGTCCTCCACCCAACTCTCAAAAAGCTGAAAGGGTCAGTCAGAAGAGATGGGTAGTCGAGCTGGGCCATCAGACGGTCGCCTCTGTAGCTGTAGTGTCATCTTTCTTATGATTCCAATGTGTATATTAAACATAAAAAGGGCATGTGTTATGAGGATGGGGACCAGGATGTTGGACATAACTCAAGATGGGGACCAAGATGGGCACATTACTACAAGATGGGGACCATGATTGGGATCATTTCTACAATATGGCGGTTTGTATGGACACATTACCACAAGATGGGGACCATGATAGGGGACATTTCTACAATACATACATTCATTCTTATCTATCTAATAGGATGACGACAGCTGTCCAGACCTGCATCCCACCACAAGGACCACTCCGGAGGAATCCCTGAAGAATGAAAATCATCCCCAGTGACAAAGTGAGAGGCTAGGCAAACCACCTTTGGCATCTGCCTGCCCCACTGTGGTCTCAGGGCATTGACTCTTCTAAGAGTGGTGCTCAAACTGTTGGGGTGCAGGTGTGTGACCCTATTTTCAGAGATGATGTCCTCCACCCAACTCTCAAAAAGCTGAAAGGGTCAGTCAGAAGAGATGGGTAGTCGAGCTGGGCCATCAGACGGTCGCCTCTGTAGCTGTAGTGTCATCTTTCTTATGATTCCAATGTGTATATTAAACATAAAAAGGGCATGTGTTATGAGGATGGGGACCAGGATGTTGGACATAACTCAAGATGGGGACCAAGATGGGCACATTACTACAAGATGGGGACCATGATTGGGATCATTTCTACAATATGGCGGTTTGTATGGACACATTACCACAAGATGGGGACCATGATAGGGGACATTTCTACAATACATACATTCATTCTTATCTATCTAATAGGATGACGACAGCTGTCCAGACCTGCATCCCACCACAAGGACCACTCCGGAGGAATCCCTGAAGAATGAAAATCATCCCCAGTGACAAAGTGAGAGGCTAGGCAAACCACCTTTGGCAGCTGCCTGCCCCCCTGTGGTCTCAGGGCATTGACTCTTCTAAGAGTGGTGCTCAAACTGTTGGGGTGCAGGTGTGGGACCCTATTTTCAGAGATGATGTCCTCCACCCAACTCTCAAAAAGCTGAAAGGGTCAGTCAGAAGAGATGGGTAGTCGAGCTGGGCCATCAGACGGTCGCCTCTGTAGCTGTAGTGTCATCTTTCTTATGATTCCAATGTGTATATTAAACATAAAAAGGGCACGTGTTATGAGGATGGGGACCAGGATGTTGGACATAACTCAAGATGGGGACCAAGATGGGCACATTACTACAAGATGGGGACCATGATTGGGATCATTTCTACAATATGGCGGTTTGTATGGACACATTACCACAAGATGGGGACCATGATAGGGGACATTTCTACAATACATACATTCATTCTTATCTATCTAATAGGATGACGACAGCTGTCCAGACCTGCATCCCACCACAAGGACCACTCCGGAGGAATCCCTGAAGAATGAAAATCATCCCCAGTGACAAAGTGAGTGGCTAGGCAAACCACCTTTGGCATCTGCCTGCCCCACTGTGGTCTCAGGGCATTGACTCTTCTAAGAGTGGTGCTCAAACTGTTGGGGTGCAGGTGTGTGACCCTATTTTCAGAGATGATGTCCTCCACCCAACTCTCAAAAAGCTGAAAGGGTCAGTCAGAAGAGATGGGTAGTCGAGCTGGGCCATCAGACGGTCGCCTCTGTAGCTGTAGTGTCATCTTTCTTATGATTCCAATGTGTATATTAAACATAAAAAGGGCACGTGTTATGAGGATGGGGACCAGGATGTTGGACATAACTCAAGATGGGGACCAAGATGGGCACATTACTACAAGATGGGGACCATGATTGGGATCATTTCTACAATATGGCGGTTTGTATGGACACATTACCACAAGATGGGGACCATGATAGGGGACATTTCTACAATACAAACATTCATTCTTATCTATCTAATAGGATGACGACAGCTGTCCAGACCTGCATCCCACCACAAGGACCACTCCGGAGGAATCCCTGAAGAATGAAAATCATCCCCAGTGACAAAGTGAGAAGCTAGGCAAACTACCATTGGCAGCTGCCTGGCCCCCTGTGGTCTCAGGGCATTGACTCTTCTAAGAGTGGTGCTCAAACTGTTGGGGTGCAGGTGTGGGACCCTATTTTCAGAGATGATGTCCTCCACCCAACTCTCAAAAAGCTGAAAGGGTCAGTCAGAAGAGATGGGTAGTCGAGCTGGGCCATCAGACGATCGCCTCTGTAGCTGTAGTGTCATCTTTCTTATGATTCCAATGTGTATATTAAACATAAAAAGGGCACGTGTTATGAGGATGGGGACCAGGATGTTGGACATAACTCAAGATGGGGACCAAGATGGGCACATTACTACAAGATGGGGACCATGATTGGGATCATTTCTACAATATGGCGGTTTGTATGGACACATTACCACAAAATGGGGACCATGATAGGGGACATTTCTACAATACATACATTCATTCTTATCTATCTAATAGGATGACGACAGCTGACCAGACCTGCATCCCACCACAAGGACCACTCCGGAGGAATCCCTGAAGAATGAAAATCATCCCCAGTGACAAAGTGAGAGGCTAGGCAAACCACCTTTGGCAGCTGCCTGCCCCACTGTGGTCTCAGGGCATTGACTCTTCCAAGAGTGGTGCTCAAACTGTTGGGGTGCAGGTATGGGACCCTATTTTCAGAGATGATGTCCTCCACCCAACTCTCAAAAAGCTGAAAGGGTCAGTCAGAAGAGATGGGTAGTCGAGCTGGGCCATCAGACGGTCGCCTCTGTAGCTGTAGTGTCATCTTTCTTATGATTCCAATGTGTATATTAAACATAAAAAGGGCACGTGTTATGAGGATTGGGACCAGGATGTTGGACATAACTCAAGATGGGGACCAAGATGGGCACATTACTACAAGAAGGGGACCATGATTGGGATCATTTCTACAATATGGCGGTTTGAATGGACACATTACCACAAGATGGGGACCATGATAGGGGACATTTCTACAATACATACATTCATTCTTATCTATCTAATAGGATGACGACAGCTGTCCAGACCTGCATCCCACCACAAGGACCACTCCGGAGGAATCCCTGAAGAATGAAAATCATCCCCAGTGACAAAGTGAGAGGCTAGGCAAACTACCATTGGCAGCTGCCTGGCCCCCTGTGGTCTCAGGGCATTGACTCTTCTAAGAGTGGTGCTCAAACTGTTGGGGTGCAGGTGTGGGACCCTATTTTCAGAGATGATGTCCTCCACCCAACTCTCAAAAAGCTGAAAGGGTCCGTCAGTAGAGATGGGTAGTCGAGCTTGGCTATCAGACGGTCGCCTCTGAAGCTGTAGTCTCCTCTTTCCTATCGGTCCGATGTTCAATTCATTTACTGCAAGAGAAACGCAGCATGTTAAAAATTTCCAGTCAATCAAAATCCATGCAATCAATCCTATTGCTACCATTATGGGCTTTAGCAAACTTGAGAGTTATTGTTTAACCAAACACAGACCCCATCCAAGAGAAAGGATTCCATCCCTCCTTGGACATATCTCTATAGCTTTTTGTTGCAGCTCCTTTACCTTATCCGTGTTTCTGCCTATAGAATCAGGTGCATCTTCAATCCAGAAGCTGCATTCCTCACCTATAACAGCACAAGTTCCAACTTCATTTGTTAACAGATAGTTAAGAGCTATTCTGTTCTGAATGGCTACCTTCCCAAGATGAGCAATTTCCTCATTAAGAGCATGAATAGAACTTCTTGCTTCATTACCTATTCCATTCATTATATTAGCAAACTTTTTGGGGGGTTATTTGATAGTTCAACTCCCCAATCTGTCCAGGATGGACAGGGGCAAAACGATGAAGGACGCAGGGGTCCAGCGAACCGTAGCATCTGCTTCAGCTGGATGTGCGTCCAAGGGTGCATATCCAGCTGAAATGCACATTGCCACACAAAGACCTGTGGGGTCCCTGCAATGTAGATTGTGACGTTTGCGAGATCACAGTAGGCAGCTGCCGGCGCAGAGGCTAACACGTGTTGAACAATTTCACTGCTCTCTAGGCCACCAGAAAAATCGGTGAATCCCCTGGTTGTTCCACTTACTCTCCACCAACTCTCCATCAGCATACAGCACATATGCTGTATGTTCGATGTAAGATCCACAACTCCCAGTCCATCTGAAGAGGGAGAAAAGTTGAGCATTGTCTATCCTCCGCAGCTCAGCCACCCCCTGTACTGCACTCATTGCTATAGAACCTCACAGTAGTTTGCCCGCGCCCACAGGCACAGACCTGCTGTGCGTGCTGCAGAAATATGAGAAACGCCTAATGAGATGGTGTCCCCTCTCTCCTGCACTGCCATAGTTCTGTAGTCAGCACTAGTAATGGGCAGTCCGGCTCTTTTTGGTGATCCGGTTCCCAATTCTCCACTCCCCAAAAAGAGGCAGCTTTTTCGGATCCTAAATGGATGCTTATTAAATATATTTTCACCCCAGGTGAACACATATTTACGATATTTTACCATGCTTGAAACCCCGCCAACGGGCAACAGGCCTACTAGAATGCTGAGTGGGCGGGATTTTGTTCAGGTGGGTGGGGTTTCACCCACTAAACACCCACATTTTATGCCCAGTGAGAGCCAGTAAGAGAATTTAGTGGCTCTCACTGGGGTGCCAGCTCCTGTCAGTCACAGCAGGGAGCCAGACTTTTGTGTCGGATCGTTTGTAACCGATCTGACACAAGCAGGAGGGGGAGGCTCCAGTGGACACAATGTAACCTATAAAGGGAGTACTGGAGCTGCCTGAATAATGTCTCTTGCCCCAGTATCCTCTTCTATCCTCCAGCTATCCTCCTACTTGCCCCTCACAGCTGCACTTTCCTGCCCTCCTCCCCCACTGCCCTGTAACTGATGATATATCTTGCCTCACCTCCTGTGATGGTGGCGGGGTGTCATCATTTTCATGATTTTTGCTGTCAGACATCCAATGTTCTTATTTTTTTGTGTTTAAAGTGTGTACAGAAATGTCCACATATACAGTATATAAACTCTAGTGTAAATGTGGGACATTTTTAGAGATAGAATTCACACATTGAAAAGGATAATATTACTAAAAGCATGAAAAATCCTCTGAAAAATGTCAAACCTCGTGTTTCATTAAAAACCCCACCATTTTTATATGCAAAATGAATAATTCTCTAATGTTATTTATAGCACAAATATAATGTTAAGAAACGGGAGGAGAAAGGAGTTTTTGAATGCAAAAATAGTTTATTTTAAACAAAGAAGGGGTTTTGGCAAGGACATTAAAAACAGGTATAAAGGGCAGGAAAAACGGCAAGTAAATGTAAATATAAAGGTCTTTTCCAGAGATGTATACATGATGGCATAAAGCATGATGATAAAATGCAGAGAACCTGCTGGAGATACAGTGGTCCCTCATAACATTTATACAAGATGAACTATCAAATATAGAAAGTGCTACAGTGCAAGTAAAAGTCATCAGTGCAAATTCATCAGATTACATACATAAGCAGTTCTCTGCATAGGCTATCATATATGCAGCAGGCATAAAAGCCTGTCCTAAAGGAGGTCAAGACATCACAAGATGATAAATACCTTTTATATAGAAATAGAAAGGAATCACTGGCGCCGCGTTCGTGCCCAGAGTACGAAAATAACCCCCCAACCCACCGACACGTGTTTCGCTTGGAGGGGGCAAGTGCACCCCAACTCACAGCTTCATCAGGGAGGGAAGAATTATTCCTTGTGTATCATTAAAGAACCCACCATTTTTATATGCAAAATGAATAATTATCTAATGTTATTTATAGCACAAATAAAATGTATAGCAAAAAAAAATGGATGGGGCTATATACCGGGATGGGGATTGTAAATGTGAGTGCTGATGGAAGGTGGCTTTCTCTCAGCATCCAACCTTCCCATGCTCTGCTGTACATCTTTCTCTCAGCACATAGCTTTCCTATGTTCTGATATCTATCTTGTCCTCAGGACCAAGCTTTCCCATGTTTTGATATCACGCTTTCCCTCATCACCCAGATTTCCAATGCTCTGCTGTACAGCTTTCCCTGAGCACAAAGCTTTCCCATGCTTTCATATCAAAGGCAAGCTGTGTACTGAGAGAAAAATGTGTAGCAGAGCATGGGAAAGCTGGGTGCTGAGGACAAGGTGGATATCAGAACATAGGAAAGCTGGGTGCTGAGTGAAAGAGGGATATTGGAGCATGGGAAAGTTGGGTGCTGATGTAAAGAGCAGAGTGTTAGCATAATTATCCTATACCCCAAGAGGGAGTGAGGGGGTCTAAATTTTGCTTCAGGGACCATCAAACTCTAGTTGCGCCACTGCTTTGTTTATTTTTTTGGAGTGATCTGGAATTTTCCTTCCACTTCCCAATAAATTCTCCCTCCCAGGAGTAGATATCTCTCCACATATACCAGGGATAGGATGGGAAGAGACCAATTAATTGGCGTGGCCCTAACTTGAGGGGATTCTCTCACTTAAAACTATATTATTTAGCTGATGAGCAAGAAAGTCAGAAACCAATAAAATGAGGCCGTTATTTGGAAAATCATTGACATTTCTATATTTGGGTATATAGGATGTAATGGGATTTATCTCTTTACTGTTGGATTTGCTCTGAAATTTGTCCATCGCCTAATCTCAGGGCTTCACTATTGGTTTTGGACCTGCTTGTGTTATATAGACTAAAGACTCCTAAATGAAAAAAAGATAAATGAGAAATAGGTGATAGAAAGGAATGAAAGATACAACGTGGGGTGACAGAGCGGACTTACCACTCTCCACATACTACATCCTCTAATGGAATGTGGGCCCTGCAGCTCCTTCTATAATGTGTGTGATGTCATACTGCAGTGGGCGGAGCCAGAAACCACAATATTCTGTGACATCATCAGCAGGAAAGCAGCTGTAATTTAAAGGGGCCAGACCAGGCCAGCAGCCAATTCATGACATATACATAAAATGGATTCTAATTCTCCACCTTGGCCTCTGAAACCTTTTACAAGGTGCCACCATGTCATTTTTGCCACATAATGCAATTCTGGAATAGCTTCTACTGATTTTAACATTGATAAATTCACAATACAATATTCACCCATATATCCCAGTAATACAGAAGATTAGATGTTATGAATGTTAGGATGGTGATGTGGATCTACTGCTGTAGGATAAATGGCCAGTAAATAGGAGAGGACACTAAAGATATTACTATCTACCAGAAAGAAGGACTGTGACTATTGTTTGATGCCACTGAGGCCAATTCTGTTCAATAATATATTAATTACAATTAATATTAATCTAAAATATTAATTCTTTAATTTAATATTGAGCAGAATGAAGTATGCGGACACCCTCTATATACCGTACGAGCCAACACACAGTCCCCCTATGTACAGTATGAGGCCACATATAGCCCCATATATACAGTATAAGCCCCTACACCAGGGGTCTCAAACTCGGCTGGGTGTTTGGGCCGCACAGAGGAAAAAAAATAATTTGGGGGGCCGCATTCTTTGCAGGACAAAGTGACATTTTTATTGGTACCATATATAATATATTTTATTGTTTTTTACACACCTTGGGATCACTGATTTTGAACATTTTCACTTGTTCATTATACCAAACGTGCACATTCTTTGTTTAAATATAAACATTTTTTTATATATATATATTTTATTCCTTTCTTGTAACTAATAGTCTTACAATTAGCACTATATAGAAATTTTGACCAACAACTTTTAGTAATGTTCCCCATATTGTTGTAACGTGCCCATCCTTGTCCCCTTGTAGTATTGTGCCCCATCCCACAGTAATGTGCCCATCCTTGTCCCCTTGTAGTATTGTACCCCATCCTAGTCCCCATCCCACAGTAATGTGCTCATCCTTGTCTCCATCCTAAAGTAATGTTCCCCATCCTTGTCCCCATTTTGTAGTAATGTGTTCATCCTTGTCCCCATGTTACAGTAATGTGTTCATCCTTGTCCCCATCCTATAGTAATGTCCCCAATCTATAGTAATGTGTCCATCCTTGTCCCCCATCTTATAGTAATGTTCCCCATCCTTGTCCCCTTGTAGCAATGTCCCCATCCTATAGTACTGTCCCCATTCTATAGTAATGTGCCCATCCTTTAGTAATGTGCCAACCTTGTCCCCACCCTATAGTAATGTCCCCAGCATTATCCCTATTCTATAGTAATGTTTTCCATCCTTGTCCCCTTGTAGTAATGTCCCTATCCTACAGTAATGTGCCCACCTTGTCCCCATCCTGTAGTAATGTCCCCATCCTATAGTACTGTGCTCATCCTAGTCCCCATCCTATAGTAATATCACCAGCCTTGTCCCCATTCTATAGTCATGTGCCCATCCTAGTCCCTATCCTGTAGTAATGTGCCCATCCTAGTCCCTATCCTATAGTAATGTGCCCATCCTAGTCCCTATCCTATAGTAATGTGCCCATACTATAGTAATAATGTCCCCATCCAATAGTACTGTGCCCATCCTTGTAATGTCCCAATCCTATAGTGATGTCCCCAGCCTTAGCCCCATCTCATAGTAATGTGCGCACTTTGTCCCCATCCTGTAGTAATGGGTCAGCAGCTCCCCTCACCTTCCACAGACGCCGGAGTGAAGCTGAGGGGAGTGGTCTGCGGCCCCAGATCCACAGTGATTGGAGAGATCGGTCACAAGGCCGGTCTCTCCAATCGGAGCTGGGGGCGGGTGAAACACAGGTCACCCAGCTCCAGCCAATGATCGGTGCTACAGCTGCACTGATCTTGGCTGGATTTCAATGTTTCAGCGATTTTCAATGGTTGAAACATTAGTGGCTGTGATTGGCTGAGCGGCGTTCGTCAGCCAATCACAGCCTCCGTAGGTCCGGGGAGGAAACACCACCCCTCCTGAGGTCCCCTCCTCCCGAATCTAAGGTATTTCCAGCGATCGTAGCCACCGGGGCCGTGATTTCACCATGACGTACAGGGTATGTCATGGGTCCTTAAGTACCAGGGAGCCATGACGTGCCCAGTACATCATAGGTCGTTAGGGGTTAACGTCCAACACGCACACCTGCACACCATTCTTCTCACCTGTCTCGCGCTCCCTCCGGTGCCTCATCCCTGCTTCGTGCGGCCCACAGGCCCGTGCCCCTGTTCACTATCACGGCAGCTGCAGTGTCACTGTCAGTGATTTATGTGAGATGATTGTATAGGCGCGAGAGCGCAGCGTCCTTCACTCTGAGAGCGCAGCGCCGGCAACACATTCATCAGACATAAAGTGCAGACAGTGGCTGCGGCCCCTGCACCTGCCGCCGCGATAGTGAACAGGGGCACGGGCCTGGGGGCCGCACGAACCACCCTGAGGGGCCGCATGCGGCCCGCGGGCCGCGTGTTTAAGACCCCTGCCCTACACAGTCCTTTTGTATACAGTAAGAGCTCACACATAGCCCCCTTTGTATAGAATGAGCCCCCACAAAGCCTCCTTATATACCATATTAGCCCTCACATTGCCCCTCTATATATAATATGAGCCCCCACACAGTATCCCTATATATAGTATGAGCAACCCACATAGCCCTGTATATACAGGATGAGCCCCCACATAGCCCCCTAAATATAGTTGTGGGCCCCCATATAGCCTAGGTATATAAAGTACAAGTCCCCACATAGCCCCCTATGACCAGTCACATATGCCCTTTACATATTTAAAAACAAAACAAGTCATACCCCCCTTGCTCCTGTTTCCCCTTTACTCTGTTTCAGTCTCTGGTGCACGTACTCCACAGAGAAGACGTGGTGTGGTGACGCCATCGCAATTACGGTCTCAGTCGCACAAGCAGATTGATGGATAAAAGGTCTGGTGGCTTCATCCTCTACCAATGTATTCATCGCTATCTGCATCCTGGATGCAGGATAACGGTGATATCTGGATGCGGGCGGGAAAGGGCATGATGTGGCCCGTGGGACATTGTTTTCAGCCCTTCAACCGCCTCGGTACGCGGGCCGGACAATACAGAGAGAGGGCCGGATGTGGCCCATGAGCGACACTTTGCCCAGGTGTGCTGTATACTATATCTCCTTTCTGGACTTATTATTACACTCCTCAACATTTGAAATTGCAACATCAAGAAGTAAGAGTTGTGTAATTGTGGAAATGTTGGATGGAGTGACATGGTACTGATCTACAAATGAGGAATAAATGGAAACAACATTTTTTAAAAAATTGGATTTCCTCAGTATTGTGTATGGGTGCCTCGTGGAGAAAGCCCTGAACTTACCGTCTTGGCTGCTATGTACTTGGGCAAATCGTCAAGATCCCCTGCTGGCAGCTCCCTGCTTTGAAAATCCGCTTGTGTCTGGAGTCCTCTGTAGACATCTTATCCTATATGTAAAAAGAAGCCCATTTATTTACATTGTACTTTCTTGCTGAATTTCAGTGCATAATCCTAAACCTACATTGTGTAACATATGCCGTGTGTGAACCTAGCCTTAGCTCATCCTGCCATGTTGGATTTAATTTCATTTTTTTCTTGCCTATAATGATTTGTCACAGTATATTAGTTTTGATCGGTGGTCCAGAAACTTTCAGCTGAGTGCTTTTCTCCTCCAGCAGATGGAGTTGGCTAATGACTGTCTTTCTCTCCTCCTGTCTCCAGCTAAGATAGAATTCACATGTCTATAAAGCCTGCTTTACACCTTTCAATTTCGCATACGTTATCGTATGCGATGTGACCCGCCCCCATCGTATGTGCGGCACGTTCAATTTTTTGACCGTGCCACACAATCGATTAAAAGCTGTCACACGTACTTACCCGTCCATACGACCTCGCTGTGGGCGGCGAACTTCCAGTTTCTGGAGTGGGAGGGACATTCGGCGTCACAGCAACATCACACGGCAGCCGGCCAATAGAAGCAGAGGGGCAGAGATGAGCGGGACGTAAACATCCCGCCCTCCTCCTTCCTTCCGCATTGTCGGCGGGAGCCACGGATGGAGGTAAGGTGTCGTTCAATGTTCCCGGGGTGTCACACAGTGCGATGTGTGCTGCCTCAGGAACATTGCACAACCGCACGTTCAATTTTTGAGGAATGAACGACGTGCATGCAATGAACGGATTTCTGTTCAATCGCATTTGCACGGAGGTTTTACACGCTACAATCATACTTACGATGCCGGATGTGCGTCACTTACGACGTGACCCCGCCGACACATCGTAAGATTAATTGTAGCGTGTAAAGTGCCCTTAACACCTACATGGCCCATGTGGCCGGTCTCCTGACCTGAGCTCAGTACCTTGTAGGCATACAGTTGAAACCAGAAGTTTACATACACTAAAAAGACACAGAAGCAGCTAAATTAATTGTGAAGTGTACAGGGCAATACTTTCTGCTCAGATTCAACCAAATGTGGCCAGCAAGGTTGATTGGATGGCGCTTCACAGTACAGATGGACAATGACCCAAAACATCCAGCAAAAGCAACCCAGGAGAATTTAAGGCAAAGAAGTGAAATCATAGAATGATAGTGTTGGAAGAGATCTCAAGGGCCATCCCTCTGCGAGTGCAGGTTTTCCTAAATCATCCCAGCTGTATTCTGCAATGGTCGAGTCAATCACCAGATCTCAACCCTGTCAAGCTGCATTTCACATCATTTAGACAAAACTGTCAGGTCCAATATGCACCCAGAACCAAGAGCAGTTCTGGGTGCATATTGCTAATCCATGGCTAACTGTCCCAGCGTCTAGTAACATAGATAAAGGGATCTTTAGAAAAAGAATTTCTAAAAATCCTTTATAATATGCTAATGAGGCCAGTGATTAGTCACAAGGGCATCAGTTCCTGCTCTCATTCCGCCCTCTCAGCATGTTAGTACACCCCACAGGGGCGTGATAACATGCTATTCAATGCCCATTTCTCAGCATGATCAGCGATGATGCATGTACCTGTGTCCGTTGTCACCGCCTCAGATGCCGGGCTTATGGTCAGTGCACATGATCAGAATGCGTGGCACTTCCGGTCATGTGAACTAGACCTCTCTGAAGCCGGGACGGGTACTACCCGCTTCATAGAGTGCATAATATGGAAGTGCGGTGACTTCTGATGATGCGCACGGACCATAAGCCCGGCATCTGAGGCGGTGACAACAGTCACAGGTACTCACGTCAGTCGATGACGCTGGGCAATGGGCATTGAATAGCATGTTAGCACGAGCCGTGTAATTTAGTTCTTTCTTGATTAATACCGGAAAAACACTGATGACACTCTGATAGTAAAAACGAACACGCAGACTGTAGACTGATGATACACGGATCCAAAGCACTGGTGACACCAGTACCGTTTTTTCACATAGGTATGAATGTGGCCTTAAAGGGCAGACAAAAAATTACTTTACGGTCCCTGCCTCATAAACTATAAAGGTGAGATGCACAGTGCCGCTCTATTATCCTGCGTTACATCAACAGCATTTGTAAATTGTCTTTTTTGGTTAGGATGTTAGGCTGTGTGCACAGTGCGTTTTTGATGCACATTTGGTGCACATTCGTCACAAATTTGCATGTCTATCTTCACACCAGCAAAGTCCATGACAATTCTGAAGCGCTGTACACACGTTGCTTAATTTTGCTCTGCAGATTTGGTGCAGAAAATAATCTGTAGCATGTCACTAGTTGGTGCATTTTTGCCTGAGTTTTTTTTTTTTATCCCTTCCACCCATTGAGTGCATTAAGAAAAACATATGGCAGAAAAACGCACCAAAAAGCATGCGATTTTTAGTGCGGTTTTCTGCCAGAAGGTGCAGATTTGATGCAGAAATTTCTGCACCAAATTTGCAGTGAAAGTGTTAAAAAGTTAACAGCAGTTTTTCAATTTTTTTCAAAGAAATTTCTAAAACTTATTTATTTTTTATTTTTGGTCACTTTAGGAGACTTAAATATTGGAAAATGCCCCAAAGTGACAGCATTTTAAAATCAGCGCCCTCACCATATTCAACACTGCTTTCAGGGGCTTTATTAACCCTTCGGGTGCTTGTCCTTAATGCGAAGTGGAATGACAGGAATGAAAAACTCTATTTTTACCACTAAAATGCTGTTAACGTGAACAGGCCGCTACAGCCGGCAGACTGTAAGGCCGTCACTAGGCTGTGAATTACCATGGCAACCATCAATCATGAACTCTGGGTGCTGATGGGGTTAAAGAGGGACGGACCCCCACACTCTGTCAACCATATCGATGCCGTAGTGACTATTGACAGCAGCATCTAAGGGGTTAAACAGCCATGGTGGCGCCAACGCCGATTGTGGCTGATGCAGCGAGGTGTCGGCCATAGTGTGTTTCGGGGGAAGCTATTTTCTTATATCCAAGGATAGTTAAAATTCATATTGGTGGTCACTTCAGGTTGATAAGAGGAAAACTATGGAATTCTCTGGTACAATTGATGATTTCATATTTATTCATGCCATTTTTGCTTTGTTTTAGATTGTGAGCCCCATGCATCCTCTGAGTTACAAAAAGCAGAGATCAGGAGATGGATCCCCTATAGAGAGAGGTAGAGTATGGATTACAGCATTTCTATATGTGTCATTATTTATATCCTATTATCATCGCCTCCTCGGAAATTACCAAAAAGATGTAATTTATCTTCATTGTTTTGTTGTGTCCTGTGATCCCCACCGGCTGTTTTTATGGGTGTTCTGTGCTCAAATGTGTTTTTCTACATAAGTCGTCAATAAAAAAAAAAAAAATTGTATTATAGGATTTTTGGCTTGACACTATTTTTTTCCCTCAAGATTTATTTTGTGTTTTAACCCCTTCACCCCTGGGTGATTTTCCATTTTCGTTTCCTCCCCCCTTCTTCTGAGAGCCATATATATATATTTTTTTCCCTTTAATATTGCCATATGAGGGCTTTTTTGTTTGCGGGACGAGTTGTACTTTTCAATTAAACCATTAGTTTTACTATTTAGTGTACTGGAAAATGGGGAAAAAAATCCAAATGTGGAGAAATAGTAAAAAAAAAAGTGAAATTCTATAATAATTTTGGGTTTTTATTCACCATGATCACTATATGGTAAAACTGATGTGTCGGTGTGATGCCTCAGGGCGGCATGAGTTTGTAGATACCAAACATGTACAGGTTTACTTTTATCTATGGGTGAAAAAAAATCAGAAGTTTGTCCAAAAAAAGAATTGCGCTTTTGTCGCCATTTTCCGAGTCCCGTTCTCATTTTTCGGTATCTGGGGCTCAGTGATGGCTTATTTTTTTCTATCTTGAGCTACCATGACAAAACATTACTGCCCCGTGATCGCGTCACAGGGCCTTTGATAGTGGAGGGGAACGATGAGATCCCAGTTGCAGCCATTTAAATTGCACTGTCAGTGTTTGACAGCGTGATCTAAGGGGTTAACAGGCTTGATTGGATCTCCGACCCACCTGTGCCTGTCAGTCACACATCTCTGCTGGTCAGATCAGTGGGCTCGCCGCCAGAGGCCGAGGTAACAAGTGGGAGGTGACTGAGGGCATACCAGTACATCCTTGGACATAAAAGGGTTAAACACTTTGCACCTTGTTTCACATTGGATAAGGGTCTGTGCACACGGTGAGGTTTTGATGTCGGCACCTATTACGTAAATTAGTTTACTTGTGTCTGGTTTTTTTTTTATTGAGTTTTTGCTGCTGCAGTTTTTGTCTCTTTGGAATGTCAGGTTTTAAGTTATTGGGATATTCCCATCTCCAAGATCCTGTCCTAATGTGTAGAGGTGCCATAATAATATTAGCAAATACCTCCAATTAGAAATGTAGTATAGTTCTCCTGATTAGCCATGTCTCTTATCCCATGTGCAGGCGATGCAGCTTATGTATCCATGGTCAGGGCCACGCATATTGTGACAGGTAGTTGATTGTAGTCATAACCATGGATACCAAAGGTCCTGCAATGTCCTGCACATGCGATTAGAGACATAGTGAATCAGGAGAACTATACTACATATCTGATTGGAGAAATTGGCCAATATTATTATTATTATTATTATTATTATTACACCCACTACATATTAGGACAGGATCTTGGAGATGGGAATAACCTATTTAAGCTGATTTGTTTTTTGATATTCACTGTTCTTTTTTTTTTTTTTTTATATATATAAAACTTTATTGATCCAGTCAAAAGCAGTGAAAACACATCTGCGCTTTTTACCTTCTGGTTTCATGTATCTGATGCAGTTTGTCATTTTAAAATAATTCACTGAAAAGGACATAAAAAAATCAGAAACAAATAAAAAACAAAAAATCACCAGAAAAAACCCACCAGCCAACACAGGTCATAATGGCAGATGTACTCGCAGGATGCAGCCGGCCCCTTATGATAAAGATGGAAGTAACACAGGTGCAGAATACGGATGAGACGACCACTCACAGCCTAACAACTTATGTCCTTTTCGGTGAATTATTTTAAATATAGTGTAGGGACTCGTGTAAGCATGGGGACCCTTGACGTTCGGGTTACAAGCTTATGTATTTTGGCCAAAATATGAGTAAAATACCTCACATTTATTATAATTTTATATCATTTTCGATTGCACAATTTTCCGCAGGATAAAGCCGGCCCCTTGGGATGTCTGTCCAGAGTGTCAATGCTCTTACCCTGTTTCCTCGAAAATAAGACACTGTCTTATATATTTTTTTGCCCCGAAAAAAGCACTAGGTCTTATTTTCAGGGGGTGTCTTATTTTCGAGGAGACATGGTTTGGGGTAAGTTTATCCCCCCAGAAAAAGCAGAACCCCCCCCCCCTTCCCAGGATCATCATACTTACCATCCCCGGGCGTCTGTGTAGCTCCCAGATCTCCCAGAACGTCACCCTTCCCTGCGTCTGGCCGACACACATACATCAGATCACACACACACATCGGATAGCATACACACATATAGACAGACACACACAAACACACACACACACACACACACACACACACACACACACATTAGATTCCATATCATTCCTCCCTGGGATCTCTGTGCTGCACGCCGTCCTCTCTTGCATCTGCCCGACACACATACATCAGAGCACACTCACACATCAGACAGCATATACACACATATATATACACACACACACATCCACACACACATCCACACATCCACACATCCACACACACATCCACACACACATCAGATTCCACATCATTCCTCTCTGTGATCTCCGGCGAGAGCTCCAGGCAGATGTGCTGCACGTTGTACTCCCCTGCGTCCGGCCAACACTCACACATCAAAACACACACTCACACATCCGATCGCATACACTCACACATCAGAACACACACTCACACATCAGAACACACTCATGTGTCGCCAGGGGTTAAAGGGATACCCAGAACCGGGCCATGGGGTCACTTCTGGAAAGGGGATCACGGTGTCGTGACCCATTCTGTGCTCCCTGGTTCCACAATAAAAAGGGGTTATGTTCGTGACTCCACCCGTGGAATGTTATCAGAGATGACCACTGCTGCTGCAGAACCTTCGGGGGTGATGGATGGCAGCTTGAGATGGGACGGCTCCCCACGGGTAGAGCCTTCTCCCCGGGGCAGTGTGATAGTCTATGGGGGGAAAGTGCAAGACACGAGCACAATAAACAAGCAGACTCACGGTTTTGCAGTTTCTTTGTCCTTTACTGATGATGGTATTCAGCAGAGTACTGTCCATGGAGTCTGTGAAGGGTTCAGGGTTTCTCCCACCCAGCCAGGCCATTTAGGCTTCCTTATCTGCACTGTGTGTCTGTGGCCTGCTGCTGTGTGAACTAGGCAGCCGGCCCTGTTCTGCTCCCAGGTACCGACCTGACAGGCAACTCGAGCCCTTACTTGTAGTGTTCCTGAACTATGCGCTTGTTGCTGTGTCTGTGGTAAAGGTGAAGAATGTGGAATCTTCACTTCTCTGGTGTTAACTGTGCAGGGTGTAATCTGCACAGCCTTGGATCCAGCATCCGTTCTGTGTGCTCCACTGGGCTGAGTTAAGCAGTACTCTTTCTCCCAGGTATGTTCCTCTGTTTAATCTGTCTCCTTTCCTCAGACCCTCGGCTTAGGCCTGGAATTGGTCAGCGGATTCTGAGGTGAGCTAAAGCCAGCTCCAACCTGCAGATCCTCAGTCCTCTGCACTGACTGCACTGAACTAAAACTGAACTGACCACTTCCTCTCCACACTAGAATATACAGGGAAGCAGCTTGGTCTCCCCCTTCTGGCCAGGAGGTCTTGGTGTTGTGTGTGGGGAGTTAACCCTTTGTGTTGTTACTGTGGCAACCCTGGGGTGCCACATTCCCCCTTAGTGAAAAACAGTACTCCGGGACTGTGAAAGAAACAAGTTATCAACAACAATTATGTATATACAGAGTCTCAAAAGGAAAAATACAAAAACCCAAAAAGTTCAAAAAGCAGTCTCTCCAGGGCTTAGTCTATTGCCTCTGGGGCTGATGGAGGTACACACTCAGTCTTTACCACAACCAGTCCTGTGGTAGGTATGATCCATATTTAATAAAAAGGAAATTGTTCAAGAATATGTAAATGTTCATACAGAATAGTCTCTGTAGGTACTGGGCTTATGGGTCTCAACGTTGCAAACATATAAACATTTCAATAACCAAATGCTTCTTAAAGGTGTCTCTACTCTGGTCGTAAGTGCAGTAGGCCTCATGGGCCTCGGGCCACCACCCATGTGATCAAGTTGTAACTCTCTGTGCTGCCACCTTACACCACTCTTCTCTCACCTTTTCTGTACACTAAACTGTTACATTTTTTCATATAAACATTATAACATATGCACATTTTATATGCAATTTCACATTAGTCTTTATATCTTGCTGGTATCTGACCCTGAGTACTACGCTTTGACCTGCGTACTGCTGGTGTACTGGGTGTACTTAGCATAATGGTGTGGGTGGAAGTGTACCTATTTGGTGTTTCTGGCAATTGTGAGGATGGGGGACTGACTGTAGGACTGGCAAGCCCACTGGGACCAGGAATCTGTTCTTCCTCTATGGGTTCAACTTCCAGTTCTTCTTGTCTTGGGACTTCTTGTGGTACGGATTCTGATGCTGGTTCCACCACTTGAGGGAAGGCGATCATCGGGACTACTACTGCCCCATAGTAATTTGGCCAAGTTTTTGGGAAATCTCCTAAGACTGCATGGAACACATCTTCTTCCATCTTGATAGGTTGTACCTGTACGGGTGAGGTGACTTCTGGTGTCTTCAGGGTTTCAGGATACGGTTTGAGTTGATCTCTTGACACAACAGCTGATGTCCTTCCTTCATCCTTACTGATGAGACACACTTTGGGATTATCCATACTTGATGGTAAGACTGTATATGGGGTGGCTTCCCACTGATTATCGAATTGTGCGTCGTTTCCTCTTGAGAACTTGGTCACCAGGTTGCAATGGGGTTGCTAGAGCATGCTGGTTGAAGGTTCTCTCCTGTCTTCCCCTAGCTTGTTGGAGACTTTTCTCTACGTACTCTTGTACTTGGCGATACTGTTGCCGACGTGGGGTATCCCAATTGGATTCTTGAATTTCTGCATCTGACTTCAGAATTGCCATATCTAAATCAATTGGTAGTTTACCAGGCCTTGCACGCATGAGGTAGGCGGGGGTGCAGTTTGTAGAACTCACCGGGACACGATTGTACAAGTCCACTAGGTCAGGCAATTTCTCTGGCCATTGATTTCTTTCTGACTCATCTTCTCGCATAAGCTATTTGTTTGGGGATGGTATGCTGTTGTGCGGATCTTTTTACAGCCATACATGTTGCAGAATTCTTGGTAAATCTGTGAATCGAAAAGCTGGACCTTGATCTGCAAGGACTTGTTCTGGGTAACCATGGGGTCTGCAAAAGTACGTCTGGAATGCTTTAGCTGCTGTTTTAGCTGTAAGGTCTTTCACGGGTACCACCACTAAGAAGCGTGAGTAATGGTCCACGATGGTTAAGGCATAGACATAGCCGGACCGGCTTGGTGACAACTTGACGTGGTCTAATGCGACTAGCTACCTCAGCATAGAGCCGCGATCATCACGGGCCGCAACAAGCAGGTAAGGTACGTGCTCAAGACCAGGACCCGCTGCATCCTGGACACAGCGGGTCCTGATCGGCGGGGCCGCAAGTCTCCTCCTTAGGAGACCACAGCTGCCCGTGCCTACGATCAGGGGTTCAGGCCGCTGCGGTCTCCTCGCTGTGCTCTGCCTAGGGAGTACGCTTCCGACTCCGCAGCATAAATTCACATGCTACAGCCTCTGGAAGACGCACCGCAGTTCCGTTTTCACTGTGGGCCGTACACGCACAGTGGGCATGGGGTTTTTAGAAATCCTATGCCCACTGTGCTTTTACCGTAGATAGCAGGGTTTTGGACACAGCTGAAGCATGCTGCATCCAAAACTCTGCAAGTACTGATCGTGGGCACGCAGGGAATGGAGGAAAGGTGAGGAGAATTTTTTTTTTGTTTGCGTATTAGTAAAGGATGGGCAGAATACTACAGGGATGGCCACTATACTACAGGGATGGCCACAATACTACAGGGATGGCCACAATACTACAGGGATGGGCACAATACTACAGGGATGGGCAGAATACTACAGGGATGGCCACAATACTACAGGGATGGGCAGAACACTACAGGGATGGCCACAATACTACAGGGATGGCCACAATACTACAGGGATGGCCACAATACTACAGGGATGGGCTGAATGCTACAGGGATGGCCACAACACTACAGGGATGGGCTGAATACTACAGGGATGGCCACAATACTACAGGGATGGGCTGAATGCTACAGGGATGGCCACAATACTACAGCTATGGCCACAATACTACAGGGATGGGCTGAATGCTACAGGGATGGCCACAATACTACAGAGCACAATACTACAGGGATGGCCACAATACTACAGGGATGGGCTGAATGCTACAGGGATGGCCACAATACTACAGAGCACAATACTACAAGGATGGGCAGAATACTACAGGGCTGGCCACAATACTACAGGGATAGGCAAAATACTACAGGGATGGCCACAATACTACAGGGATGTCCACAATACTACAGGGCGGCCACAATACTACAGGGATGGCCACAATACTACAGGGATGGCCACAATACTACAGGGATGGGCAGAATACTACAGAGCACAATACTACAAGAATGGGCAGAATACTACAGGGCTGGCCACAATACTACAGGGCTGGCCACAATACTACAGGGATGGGCTGAATACTACAGGGATGGGCAAAATACTACAGGGATGGCCACAATACTACAGGGATGGCCACAATACTACAGGGATGGTCACAATACTACAAGGATGAGCACAATACTACAAGGATGGGCACAATATTACTGGGCACCATACTACAAGGATGGGCACAATACTACAAGGATTGGAACAATATTACTGGGCACAATATTACAGGGCATAAGGATGGGCACTATACTACTGGGCACATACTACAAGGATGGGCAGAATACTACTGGGCACAATACCACAAGGATGAGCACCTTACTACAGGGCACACGGATAGGGACATTACTGCAGCATGGGCACATTACTACAATATGTTGGCTAAGATTACTATATAATGCTGCTAATTTATAAAACAATTACAAGAAGGTGATAATATGTAAAAAAAAAAATCCTAAAGTATGATTTTTTTTTTTTACATTAAAAATGCTTTTCTTTAAGTTTATACTTAACAAAAAAAAGTGCACGTTTGTTATAATAAACAAACGAAAAATGTTTAAAAAAGTGATCCAAGATGTATAGAAAAAAAAACATAGATTCTTTAAAAATGTTCACTTTGTCCTGCAAATAATGCGGCCCCCTCAATTTTTTTTTTTCTATATGCGGCCCATGCACCCAGCTGAGTTTGAGACCCCTGCTCTAAGGGGTACTTCTCACATAGCGAGATTGCTGCTGAGTCACAGGTTTTGTGACGTACCAGTGACCTCATCAGCGATCTCGCTGTGTGTGACACTAAGCAGTGATCTGCCACCTTCTGTGATATCGCTGATCGTTACACACTGTTCTGGTTCATTTTTTTGGTCGTCGGGCTCCCACAGGGCAGCACTTATCGGCGTGTTTGACACCTTACCCAACGACCTCGTTCGTGACTCACGTAGGCGTGCATCTTTGTTGTTTTCTGCGCCCTTTCTGTTCCGATTGGTGATCACTACTACGTATGGATTGGCCGCTTCCATCCTCTGTTCTGGCTTGTAGATCGCAGTACATTTCAGAGGGCTGAATTCACTTGTCCCGCACCGCGTGTAGCAGCAGATCGTAATACAGTCCATTCTCCATCGGGAATGTAGGATGGACAAGGATGGAGAAGGATGGAAGTGCTATTATGTTGCCTTTTCTAAAGGCAAGGCCACCCAGTCACAACGCAGTTACGACCACCAATCGGAGCAGAGGGTGCACAGAAAAGGCGATGTAGCTGCACGCCTATGTTACTAATCAAGATTTGAATCGTGCTATGTGACGGGGTCCCAGCGATCGCCGTATCGTTGCTGTGTCATTGGGAAGATCTGACTGTTTGACAGCTCACTAGCGACCCTCTAGCGACGTACCAGCGATCCTGACCAGGTCGTATCGTGGTCGGAATCGCTGGTACGTCGTTTAGTGTGACTGTACCCTAAATGGTGCTTTACATGCTGCGACATCGCTAATGATATATCGTCGGGGTCACGTCTTTAGTGACGCACATCTGGCGCCGTTAGCGACATCGCAGCGTGTGATGCCAAGGAGCGACGATCAACGAGCGCAAAAACGTGAAAAATCGTTGCTCGTTGACACGTCGCTCCTTTTCCAAATATCGTTGCTGCTGCAGGTACGATGTTATTCGTCGTTCCTGTGGCAGCACACATCGCTATGTGTGACACCGCAGAAACGACGAACATCTCCTTACCTGCGTCCACCGGCAATGAGGAAGGAAGGAGGTGGGCGGTATGTTCCGGCCTCTCATCTCCGCCCCTCCTCTGCTATTGGACGTCTGCCGTGTGACGTCGCTGTGACGCTGCATGAACCGCCCCCTTAGAAAGGAGGCGGATCGCCGGCCAGAGCAACGTCTCAGGGAAGGTAAGTCCGTGTGACGGGTGTTAGCGATGTTGTGCGCCACGGGCAGTGATTTGCCCATGACGCACAACCGACGGGGCGGGTACGCTCGCTAGCGATATCAGTACCGATATCGCAGCGTGTAAAGTACCCTTAACTCTCCGCGGACTATTCTTCCTATAAAGGGATCACTTTAAGTGCCTCTTCATTAACATATCTTATCTACGTGTGGCCCTATCCTCTCCCATGACACAGCAATCTACACCTAAATGGAACAGCTAATCCCCCATAGAGATCCTATTTCTGGCAGCTGAGACTACAGTGAATTCTGCTCTCCTAGTGATTCATTCCAGCATAAAAGGTGCCCGACTCTTCCCAGTGCATTGGTTACATCCAAGACGCTGCTATGTGCTTCTTACAAAGGCAAACTCCACTTCAGCCTTCTTATACTAAAGCCAATGTGCCTCTAAACTAGAAGTGCACAACCTGCGGGCCGGGGGCAACATGCGTCCCATGATGCCATTCTGTGCACCCCAACAATCTCCGACTATGGGGATAGCTGCACTCATTGTATCGTTTTCTTGGCAAATTTTTTGTCACATGCAAAGTAGGGAAACAGAGGCTCCTGTTTTTCTACAATAGTGGAAATTGAAGAAACTGAACCCTCACTTATTAGATTATGGCATATACAGTACTAGTGTCCAGAGTTGTGACTATAGTTGGTTACAGGGTTTGCAGTCAAACCCTAGTCCTGGTGTTATAAGGTCTAAAGTGAGCATAAATCACATCCTGACACAGATACACAATACACACTGCCACCACTCATCAAACATATGGGGTGAGGAGTCCCCAAAATATACTACTGCTAGAGCTGATCGAATCCGCCAAAATCTGGGACCGGCAGATCACTGCCGGATCACTGCCGGATTGAAAAAGAAATCTGTATCCACTCCGGATTCCGGTGGTCATATAAGTCTATGGGGACCAGATTCCGGAGATTAAAAACGTTTGTGGAAGGGACAGGGGGGTAGGAGCGCGTGCGCTGTACTCACCCGAGGCTGTGTCATGGCAGCAAACTCCTTCCGGGTCACGCTTTTCCCTTCCGGAGCCGACAATTCAATATTCATTGTTTTGCCCGCTCACCAGCGCATGTAATTGCTTGCAGCTAGACGCACCCCCATCCTGAGTGTCAGTGTATCAGCTGACTGCAACCAATCACAGGCGGCAGGACGGCTGGTGGGCGGGGAAAGCAGTGCATGTGTCTGCGGGTCAGTATGGTGAACGTGTATGTCTTTCAGAAACACATGCAAGCTCCTGTCAGAACTGTGCGCAGCTGTGTCGGTGATGCGGCTTTATTTTTATTATTTAAATAAGTAATTAAAAAAAATGACGTACGGTCCCCCCTAATTTTCATCCTCAGCCATGATAATGCCGGCTGGGGGCTGGTATTCTCAGCCCGCAGCCGCCCGGTATTGCCGCATCTGTTAGATGTGACAATCCCGGTGCAATACCGGCTCTTCTCGATTGCCCTGGAGCGGTGGCAATCAGGGTAATAAGGAGTTAATAGCAGCGCACAGCTGCTACTAAACTGTAGGTTAGTGATAGCACAGGCGTCTATGTGATACCTGCATCACACTAAACTGTAAGTGAATCTAAATAAACACAGACACAGAGAAAAATCCTTTATTTGGAATAAAATACAAAACACGCCCCCCTCCTTCACCTCTTTATTAACCCCCAACACTCCGCAGCTCCGGCGTAATCCACACTAGGTCCCACGCCGCTTCAGCTCTGCTACATAACACAATCAGCGACCAAAGAGCACGACCGCTGGATGTGCAGACAATGACTGAGCCGTGATGACTGCACGGCAGGCAGATACTGTCACAGGCTGGGGGCGCAAGTACCTGCAACCAATCACAGACGAGAGGACGGCCGGTGGGCGAGGAAAACACGGAAAGCTGTGTGTATATGATGCACAGTACAGGAAGTGAATGCGCGACCTGGAAGCAGTGTGCCGCCATGACACAGAGTCTTGGTAAGTATGAAACGCTGTTTTATTCCTGTTTTTCTTTATTTTTCAATTATTTTCCCCAGTGCCGGATCGTGCTCCCACAAATCTGTTTGTAGACTGCAGGCTGGAAATTCTAGCAGAATCGTGAATACAGCTCTGGGCTGTGATACAGACATTAATTTGTGATCAATGCAAAAAACATTATAAACATTCTCAGTATTTAATGCCAATTGTGAACCACCCACTCAGTAAATACTGTACCGTGTTACAAAAAGTTTATTCTTATCTTTTACTTAAAATTGAGTGTATTGTGCTCCTGTCAACAGCTTGTAGGGAATCTGTTATTAGTTTGTTACCCTTAATGTAATCCGAGAGCAGAATCATGTATTGGAAAAAAACTTCCAGTGATATGTCACTTACTGGACTGTGTTTTGCAGCTTCAGTAAAATCAATGTTTTGTGATGAGGAGATTTCCTACAGGACTAGAGGTCTCGTGCCTTCTAATAAACTGCTTTGTGTAACCCATAACCACCACTGATTAGTAGCTTTCTGCCAATTTACAGTGTAACTGGGAGAGGTAGAGAGGGGTGTTCAAATGCCGCGCCAAATGATCACTGTTCAGAAAATCAGATTAATGTATCTGTTAGGGCCAGGTGGACGGGCGGACCCAGGAGGTGGATCCACTGGGCCGAACACCTTACTGAAGGCAAGGGGTCCGGTAGCCAGAGCACTACGGGTAGCAGGACAGTCCGTGCAAAAGAGTGGAATGGAGAAGTCCCTGGGACCACGGAGTCACTGATGGTAGTCCGGGTGACGGAGCTCAGGTTCGGAGGCCGAGATGTTGTCAGGCAGAGTCCGGAACCGATGGAGCGAGAGGACGGGTCACCACAGGGATCAGAGATGGTACGGACTGACAGGATGGCAGATAGTCAGCGTTCGGGGTTCGGGAATCGGCAGGACCGGATGGCGAGGCAGGAGCGGCTCTAGGAGAGAGAGAGGTAAGTATATCACAGAGACACAAGGAGACCTGACTCCTAGCTTAGGAAACACGAAGAACAGGCCCCACCCACTTGGACATTAAACCCCTTTATACCCTGTACCTGTGTGTTCAATATCCTGTCTGTGGACGCTGGCCCTTTAAGAAAGGGTCAATGACCGCGCGCGCCCTAATGCGCATGCGCGAGGCCCGGGTGCCAGAAGCCAGGGCAGGAAGCGGCGAACAGGAGGCAGGGGAGCCGGGCTGGAGCGAAGCTGCCGGCGGACGCTGGGAGCGGGGACTGGGACGCCTGGGGATCATAGGTGAGGAGGCCTGGAGGCTGTGGAGCGGGGGACGCCGGACAGAGGAGCCGGGGAGCGAGCCAGGGAAGCCGGGGAGCGTGGCAGGGGAGCCGGGGAGCTGGACAGGGGACCCGGGGAGCGTGACAGTACCCCCTCCCCCACGCCCCCCTCCCCGCAACCGGGACAGGAAGGCACGAATCAGAGGAGTACCCACATTCTCCCGGGGTTCCCAGGACCTATCCTCAGGACCATACCCCGCCCAGTCCACCAGGAAGATCTGTCGGCCCCGCACGGTCTTCATGGCCACGATATCCCTTACCGCATAGATGTCATCATCAGCAATAGGAGGAGGAGCCGAACTGGCAGCAGCGGAGAAGGGACCAAGGACAACCGGCTTGAGCAGGGAGACGTGGAAGGAGTTGGGTATCCTCATCGTGGCCGGGAGCTGCAGCTTGTAGGAGACCTCATTTATTCTGCAGAGGACTTTAAACGGCCCGATGTAGCGAGGACCCAGCTTGTATGATGGTAGCTTCAATCAGACGTACTTGGAAGCAAGCCAGACGAGATCTCCTGGAGAGAAACACGGAGGATCCAAACGCCTCTTGTCTGCGTGTCTCTTCATCCGCAGGGAAGCACGTCCAAGGGACGCCTTGACAGAGTCTCAAATTGTTGCAAAGTCACGGGCTACAGCATCAGCAGCAGGGACATCCGAGGAAGAGGTTACAGGCAATGGGACGGAAGGCTGAAGTCCGTAAACGACATGGAAGGGAGAGCTGGAGGAGGACTCACTGACGTGGTGGTTATGGGAGAATTCAGCCCAAGGAAGAAGCGTGGACCAGTCGTCGTGATGGGCGTTGACGTAGTGACGTAAGAAGGAGGTCAAGATCTGATTGACTCGTTCCACTTGGCCATTCGACTGAGGATGGTAGGCTGAAGAAAAGTCCAGAGTCACTCCCAGATGTTTGCAGAGGGCCCTCCAGAAGCGGGAGGTAAACTGAGTTCCTCTGTCGGACACAATGTGTGATGGAAAGCCATGCAACCGGAAGATGTGCTATATGTAGGCGTCAGCGAGTTCCTGGGCCGAGGGCAGTCCAGCCATAGGGACGAAATGAGCCATTTTGGAGAACCGATCCACCACGACCCATATGACTGTGTGTCCGGAGGACAGGGGCAAGTCCGTAATGAAGTCCATTGCAATGTGTTGCCACGGAACTGAGGGTATAGGCAGAGGCAGAAGACGGCCATATGGCAGGTGTTTGGGCGTCTTGTTCCTGGCACAAGAGGAGCAGGCTGAGACAAAGGACGCGACGTCCGTGCGAAGGGATGGCCACCAGTAATGACGTACAATCGTACTCCATGTTCTTTTCTGACCAGCATGGCCGGCTGTTTTCGAGGCATGGCCCCAGTGCAACACTTTTTGCCTGTCAGTCTCAGAGACGTAGGTCTTCCCGGGCGGTATCTGGGCCAGGGTGACAGGGGCCACCGGAATGATTTTACTAGGGCAGATGATGGTCTGGGATGTCTCCTCCTCCTGCTCCATGGGCATGAATGACCTGGACAAGGCATCTGCGAGTACATTCTTGTCCGCAGGTCGAAAATGGAGCTGGAAATCGAACCTGGCAAAGAACAAGGACCACCTGGCTTGCCGTGGGTTCAGTCGCTGAGCGGACCGCAGGTATTCCAGGTTCTTGTGGTCCGTGTAAATGATCACGAAGTACACTGCTCCCTCCAGAAGGTAGCGCCATTCCTCCAGAGCCAGTTTGACTGCCAATAGCTCTCGGTCACCGATGGTGTAGTTGCGTTCAGGCGCTGAGAAGCTCTTGGAGAAGAAACCGCAAGTCACCATCTTCCCGGAGGAGGACTTCTGCATGAGCACTGCTCCGGCTCCCGAGGAGGAGGCATCCACCTCCAAGGTGAACTGTCGGTTTAACTCCGGATGGTGGAGCACAGGGGAGGAAGCAAATGCCTGTTTCAGGGAGCCAAACGCGGCGTCGGCCGCAGGTGACCAGTCCTTTGGATTAGCCCCCTTCTTGGTCAAGGCGGAGAGAGGTGCAGTCAGAGCCGAGAAGTGAGGGATGAACTGACGATAATAGTTTGCGAATCCCAGAAAGCGTTGGATTGCATTCAGTCCAGAAGGAGGGGGCCAGTTGAGAATGGAAGAGACCTTCTCCGGATCCATCTGCAGTCCGGTATCGGAGATTACGTAACCCAGGAAGGGAAGAGAAGACTGCTCGAAGACACACTTCTCGTACTTGGCGTACAGACGATTTTCCCTCAGTCTTTGTAGTACCAGCTGCACGTTCTCTCTGTGGGTCTGGAGGTCCGGAGAAAAGACCAGGATGTCATCAAGATACACTACCACACAGATGTAGAGAAGGTCCCGGAACACGTCGTTCACCAATTCCTGAAAGACTGCTGGTGCGTTACACAGGCCGAAGGGCATCACACAGTATTCATAGTGCCCATCGCGAGTATTGAACGCGGTCTTCCATTCGTCCCCAGAGCGGATGCGGACCAGGTTGTAGGCACCCCGAAGATCCAACTTGGTAAACACACGAGCTCCTCTAAGCCGATCAAACAATTCGGGGATGAGCGGCAGGGGGTATTTATTTTTCAGGGTGATTTGGTTCAATCGCCGGTAGTCAATGCATGGGCGTAGGTCGCCCTCTTTCTTCTTAACGAAGAAGAAGCCTGCTCCAGCAGGAGAGGAGGATCTCCGAATGAATCCCCTTGCCAGGTTCTCTGTGATGTAGGTAGACATGGCCCTTGTTTCGGCAGGAGACAGCGGATATATCCGTCCTCGAGGTGGTGTAGTTCCCGGGAGCAGGTCGATGGCACAATCGTAAGGACGATGTGGCGGCAGTGCGTCTGACTCTTTTTTATCAAAGACGTCCGCGAAGGACCAATAGGCCGAGGGCAGTCCCGGTAGGGACTCTGTAACCGGAGGTCGTCGGATGGGTTGAATAGTCTTCAGACAGTTCTCGTGGCAAGAGGAGCCCCATCGGGTGATTTCACCAGTACCCCAGCTGACTGAGGGTTCGTGTGTCCGTAACCAGGGGAGTCCCAGCAGGATTTGATGGGACATGTGTGGGAGGACATAGAGAGCGATGTTCTCGGTGTGCAGGGCACCGATACGCAGTTCCACCGGCTTGGTGATCCACGAGATGGTGTCAGAGAGGGGTCTCCCATCCACAGAGGCAATCACTAGGGGTTTGTCGAGTGGAGTAACAGGCACCTGGTACTTGTCCACCGTGGCCTGCTGGATAAAATTGCCTGCTGCCCCGGAATCGAGGTACGCCTCGGCCGTGAACCGCGTCTCTCCCGTTGTTACTTGAACAGTCCACGTAACCGGGTCTGAGAGAGTCCCAGCACCTAGGGTGGCCTCTCCTACCAACCCTAGGCTTTGGAGTTTCCCGGCCTCTCTGGACAGGAGCATAAAAGATGTGTGCCCTCTCCGCAGTAGAAGCAGAGACCCTTGGCGAGCCGTTCTGCTCGGCGTTGTTCAGACTGCCGCAAACGGTCGATCTGCATGGGCTCGTGGACGGAGACACCAGATGACGTTGACTGAAGTACGGCGGGCTTCTGCGGAGGAGAGGAATACCATATCGGACGTCTCTCACGGGACACCTCTTTGGATCGTTCCTGAAAACGAAGATCCACTCGAGTCGCTAGGGCAATCAGGGCATCCAGGGTGGACGGCACGTCACGACCAGCCAGCTCATCTTTGATACGACCCGAGAGGCCTTCCCAGAAGGCGGCGGTTAGAGCCTCATTGTTCCACCCGAGTTCCGAAGCCAAGGTACGAAAACGGATGGCATATTGACCCACCGTCAGAGTCCCCTGACGTAGCCGGAGGAGAGATGAGGCAGACGCGGAGGTGCGTCCGGGCTCGTCAAAGGTGCCACGAAATGCCTGCAGGAACTCCTGGATGTTGGTGGTCACCGGATCCTCCTTCTCCCACAAGGGGTTCATCCAGGCCAGTGCCTCACCCTCTAGATGGGACATCATGAACGCGACCTTGGCTTGGTCAGAGGCAAAAAGGTGCGGCAGCAGCTTGAAATGGAGGGAGCATTGATTTATGAATCCCCTGCAGGTCTTGGGATCTCCGGCGTACCGGGGTGGTGAGGCCAAACGAAGTCTGGAAGCATCCGAGGAGGCTGCCACGGGAGCTGTGGCCGTGGATGGTACAGTGGAAGCTCGAGATGCCGAAGATGTGACCGACGCTTGTAGCGTGTTCAGGCGGGCGTCCACAGAAGACATGAAGTTTAGCATGCAGGTCTGGGTCTCACGCTGGCGTGTGAGTTCCTCGTGCAAGGCTGCTAGTGCTTCGGCGGGATCCATGGCCTGTTCTTACTGTTAGGGCCAGGTGGACGGGCGGACCCAGGAGGTGGATCCACTGGGCCGAACACCTTACTGAAGGCAAGGGGTCCGGTAGCCGGAGCACTACGGGTAGCAGGACAGTCCGTGCAAAAGAGTGGAATGGAGAATCCCTGGGACCACGGAGTCACTGATGGTAGTCCGGGTGATGGAGCTCAGGTTCGGAGGCCGAGATGTTGTCAGGCAGAGTCCGGAACCAATGGAGCGAGAGGACGGGTCACCACAGGGATCAGAGATGGTACGGACTGACGGGATGGCAGATAGTCAGCGTTCGGGGTTCGGGAATCGGCAGGACCGGATGGCGAGGCAGGAGCGGCTCTAGGAGAGAGAGAGGTAAGTATATCACAGAGACACAAGGAGACCTGACTCCTAGCTTAGGAAACACGAAGAACAGGCCCCGCCCACTTGGACATTAAACCCCTTTATACCCTGTACCTGTGTGTTCAATATCCTGTCTGTGGACGCTGGCCCTTTAAGAAAGGGTCAATGACCGCACGCGCGCCCTAATGCGCATGCGCGAGGCCCGGGTGCCAGAAGCCAGGGCAGGAAGCGGCGAACAGGAGGCAGGGGAGCCGGGCTGGAGCGAAGCTGCCGGCGGACGCTGGGAGCGGGGACCGGGACGCCTGGGGATCATAGGTGAGGAGGCCTGGAGGCTGTGGAGCGGGGGACGCCGGGCAGAGGAGCCGGGGAGCGAGCCAGGGAAGCCGGGGAGCGTGGCAGGGGAGCCGGGGAGCTGGACAGGGGACCCGGGGAGCGTGACAGTATCTTTATTTTCATGCAGGTCTACACGTTTCAGGAGCCTCTGCTCCCTTCCTCAGGACCGTCAGGCACAAAGAAAAACATCAAATCTGTCCCAGCAGAGACAAGCATACAATAAATATGGGTAAATTATTAACAGTGGGACTAGAGAAATTCTTAAGTCTACTAGGGGCCAATTGTTTTTTTAAACTAGACGCTCTACGGAATGTGATACCTGGATGGGTGGGTAGCACCTCTTTGAGGTATGGATCATTAAGTAAAATAGACCAGTGTTTCCTTAAGATACCCTTGATGGTATCCCCATCACAACTGAAGGTGGTGAGAAAATTGGAAGCAAACTTATTATCGGGGACTGCCTTTCTACCAGGGGTATTGACTTTCATGGTGAGATCTATTTGTTTTAAGTCCCTGTTGACTTGATAGACTTTTTTTATGATGGTCAGTGGGTATTTTTTATCTAGGAACCTCTCCTTTAGGAACGAGGCCTGATCCCTGAAATCCTTATCTAAAGTACAGTTTCTTCTAATTCTTTGGTATTGGTTTCTAGGGACATTTAGCAACCATTTATCATAATGGTTGCTGGATATTTCACATATTAAAGCGTAACACACTTGGGTGGCCTCACAAGTTTAAGCTCCACCAATTGTACTTAGGTCCGTTCAAGGTCCAATGTCAATACAATGAAGTGGGTTCTTGGCTCTCTTCGTTTGATTGTATATTTATTTGAAATGTTTACACATACTGACACACACGTATGTAGATATATATATATGTATATGTGTATATATATATAAATTTTTTTGGACACATCAATGAAAACACGTGTTATTTTTTCATTATCATTTTTATTTTTCACTTTATTGAATATATGCAGTAATTTTGATTCTGTGACACTAGATTTGTTTTTACCACGAAGATATATTTATTACGTCACGTTGTGGATGGCCATGCACTGCTTTCCCGCTCGTTTTTTTAAAAAAGGGGTGGTTTTAAGATGTCATCACGTCTATTTATTGTATGCTTGTCTCTGCCTGGACAGATTTGATGTTTTTCTTTGTGCCTGATGGTCCTGAGGAAGGGAGCAGAAGCTCCTGAAACGCGTAGACCTGCATGATAATAAAGATACATTAATCTGATTTTCTGAACAGTGATCATTTGGCGCGGCATTTGAACACCCCTCTCTACCTCTCCCTGTTATCTGCCGTTTTGGGTGGCTTCAGCCTTTGGTCAATTCTACATGCGATTACAGTTGTTGTGACTCTCACAACTACAATTGGTGAGTAGTACTACTCCCCCCTCCACCTCGTACATATTGGGGTAAGACCCTATTTGCGCTTTCTCTCCACAGTTTTTCTTCTCCAATGTACAGTGTACACAGAAATCTGCCACACAGTGCTGTGGACAGGGTTATATGGAGCTTAGTATTCTGAGCACTGTTACATCTACAACAGAGAAAAATGTGATTTTATCCAAATGACAGCAAGTAACTCAGTACATAACACATCTCTGCAATCAGAGTTTCCGACCCTATATTATGCTGCTTTCAGATTACATAGCGAAAAACTGCTGACAGATTCACTTTAAGGGTAGGATGAAAAAGAATATAACATTAACAGTGATGAACCTTCAGCCTCATCAGTCTTGTTATTTCCTCTTCAGATCCACATCTATGGCAGATATTCTCACGAGCCTATAAAAACGTTTTCCCGCTTTAAGGATACAGCTTATTGTGGAACGTATCGGGGTGATGGAAAGCTGCTCGCTGCCGGATGTGAGGATAGTGTTGTGCAACTCTTTGATATTAATGGAAAGGCCGCTCTGAGACAGTTCATGGGACATAGCAAGTAAGTGCCTCCTATGGTAGTTTCTGGCAATCCATATATGACTCAGATCTCTCCTTCACTCCCTATATCTGATCACTCGCTCGCTCATGTCACCTTCACCTCAAACACATCTCAAGAATTTGACCTTTTGTTACCATTAATTCTGCAAAAACTCTTCTTGTCGATCTTATTCATTCTCGTCTGGACTATTGCAACTCTCTACTAATTGGTCTTCTTCTTACCAAACTCTCCTCTCTTCAATCCGTCCTGAATGCAGCAGCCAGGATGATTTTCCTGTCCAACTGCTACACTGATGCCTCCACCCTGTTCCAGTCATTGCACTGGTTGCTAATCTGCTGCAGAGTCCAATATAAACTTATATCTTGTCGACTGTGAGCCTTCGCGGGCAGGGACCTCTATCCTCCTGTACCAGTCTGTGCCTTCTAATGCTTATGATTATTGTACTTGTCCCTATTATGTATACCCCTTTCACATGTAAAGCGCCATGGAATTGATGGTGCTATAATAATAAATAATAATAATAATAATCTCTCCCACCCACAAAGTTCTGCACAGATCTGCACCATCCTACATCTCTTCCCTCATCTGCTATCACCCTACCTATGCCCTCTATTCCAGTAGTGACCTAAGACTGTCATCCTCTATAAGCTGAACCTCCCACTATCGTCTCCAAGACTTCTCGCGAGCTGCACCAATTTTCTGGAATGCACTGCCAAGAAGAATTTGCTTAATTCCCAATACTCACCCTCCATGCACTTAATAGTCCTCTGCACTTGTACACATACTGGCCAGTGACCGGTTCATGCAGCGTTATTTCAATACCCTATTTATTATATTGATGGCCGGCTCAGACAATACAAGCACTCATTACATTTTGTGCCTCCCCTATTTCCAAACTCTAAGTATCTGTTGAATTGTGTAACTCTGTAATGTGAGATATTATCTATAAATGTCCCCTCTGAATTGTAAAGTGCTGCAGAATATGTTGGCGCTATAGCAATAAAAATTGTTTCCTAGCCAGCGACTCCACAGCCACAAATGCCTCCCGCCACGTCAGTGTGGCTCAGTAACCGATGGCAGTCCCTGGTAGTATTTTACCTTGGTGTCCCTGATGTCCTACTACAGTAATATTAACCCCTTCATGACCAATGACGTTCTGGTACGTCATCGATCATGTAGTGGTGGTAATCGCCGCCGACTGCTGCGGTGAGCCGGCGATGATCCCTACACATGTCTGCTGATTTGAATAGAGATTGTTTTCCCCCCACATTTTCCCCCAAATCCGTTACAATCACCAAAGTGTAATATTTTGTAAAAAAAAAAAAAAAAAAAAAATAGATAAAATAATGCATCATTCATAACTAAAGGTCAGATCCAACATCTCCTAAAAGGAGAAGTGTGAAAGTGGCATCATCCCCAGCGGTGAATACAGCGCAATTCTACCCTCATTAGTCATTTTATTTCCATTGTAAATTATCTTTTTCAACAAAATACAAGAAACAACACAATAATCTGCAAATGAACCAGTTTGAGAAAGTGTATGCATAAAACTGACAAGGAAAGAGGACAGTGGGGGAATAAGGCTTAAAACATAGAATAAAAACATGACTGTAATAAGATAAAGATTTTCAGATATTTGACTGAAAAATAATAAATGGGGGAAAAACAGAGAAGGGGGGAATGGAAGCAGGTGGTTGGGGAAGAAAGTGTTGATACCCTGTTTCCCCGAAAAAAAGACACTGCCGTATATTGTATTTTTGTCCCAAAAAATGCGATGGGGCTTATTTTTTGGGTAGGGCTTATTTCTGAGGAAACACGGGTTGAGAGTAAGCTTACTCCACCCCCCCCCCCCCCCCCCCCCAAAAAAAGGCAGACAACCCCCCTTCCCCTTTCCAGGAGAATCATACTTACTAGACCCCGGACATCTGCGTCACTCCTAGGTCCTCCTGCGACCCACAGCAGGTCTTTGTGTGCTCCACAGCAGTCCTTCCTTGCTTCTGGCCTACACAAACACACACACACATTCCCGGTGATACTGTACTGCTTTCGGCTGGCAGCGCAGTGGAACACATGGAGGACCTGCGGTGGAACGCATCGATGCATCCCAGGTCCCCAAAGTAGTATGATCTCAAAAGGTGTGTGTGTGCGTTCCACCGCAGGTCCTCTTCTTCTACAGCATTCCATTCGGGCTCTGGTGATTATGATTGCTGGGTTTGTATTCTCTCTTTTGAGGGTGTCTTCGTTCTATAATGAAGTGTCCTGCAGTATTCTTTAACTTTTTGGACACTTGCATTATTGATCCGTGACTAGGGCTTATTTTCAGGGTAGAGCTTATGGTTAAGCCTTACTCCAAAAAGACAGAAAAATCCTGGTAGGGCTTATTTTCAGCGAAACATGGTAAATACAAATCTACATATAAAGAAATGGAGTATTGGAGCAGCGATACTCTCTGGATCAGAATAAGTTAGGCATAAACAGTAACTGATGCAATGAGATGCGTAATATTGGCAGGATGGAGGCCCTCTGCTCAGAGAACTAGTGCTTCCGTTAAATTTAGGAAGACACGGAGAGCTTGGATTCTGTTTTCAAAACTCATCAGATTTAATAAATTATTCTGAGAAATTGCTGCATTTTGGGGGAATAGACCCAGATTAGTGCTGTTGGGTTTGTGATGGAATACATATGATACTGGTTGTTATCCCCCCCCCCATCCCCTCCTTCCCTTTTCTTTCCCCCTTTTTTGTTTTGTCATTTTACATCTTTTAATTCTCTTCTCTTCCACATTGTAGGGATTTCTTATTGCGGTCTTGTCTTTCTTGTGTTATATAATAGCATGGTAATCCGAACATCTGATTTATTTCCCACCTTAGTAGGGACATATTTATTTGCTTTTCTATTTTGATACTCATTTGATTCCGATTGTCGGTCTTGTAAGACTGATTTTTGCAATTTAACAACGCTGCTTGTATTATTGTGCAAAACTTGTTGTTTTTCTCAATAAAAATAGATTGAACAATAACATTAGGCATCTAGAGTGTCCTCAGGGGAAGGTTTAGACAAATGTTAACCCCTCCATGACGTTGGACGTACTGATACGTCCGAGGTCATGTCCTTTTTAATATGGGCATGTACGGTAGAACCTGCATATTTTCCTGCACAAGTCAGTTGATCTGATCAGCCAACGTGCAGCTAACAGGTAAAGGTGGATCAGAGATCCACCCGTGCCTGCTAACTAGTTTAATCCCATTCAGGTGAGTGCATGGATGAGAATGGTGCCGTTTGTATCAAAGGAGTGGGGTGAGGTCCACTTTTTGTGATTTCTGACAAGGACCCTTTTAATGTTGTCCTTTCGATTTAGCTTCTGAGTGGTCTTTGTGCTGAGATGTCAGTTTCTGAAGTGAGGTTTTGTTGCTAAGTTTACTACTTGGTAATATAATGCTCTTCGGAGTCTCCTTACAATACAGTATTGCCCTTGTGTTTCCTTAGAGCCGTGCATTTTATGGATTTCACTTGAGATCAGTTTCAGACCGTGTCCAACTCAGATGACTACGCATCCAAAATCTGGGACATTCCAAACGGCACAGAAATCTCTACCTACAGGGAGCATACAGACTACGTGCGCTGCGGCTGTGCCAGCAAGCTGAACGACGATCTGTTTGTCACAGGTATGGGCCGCCACTGCCGCACCACCTCCGCATACTACACCCAGGAAAGACTGGGTCTCAGCATGACTGACCCGGGAAAGCAATTTTTAACATTTTGCCCAGTGTTGTGTGAATGTGATGGCTTCAAGGGCTTTTCCCAACATTGAAACTTGTTAGCTCTCCACAGGAGAGGCATAAATGACTGGGACCACCGCAGGTTCTGGGCTCTGAAATGCTCCATTGGATTAGGCTAGTGGCCGTGCCTGCTTGTCACCACTGCGTTTATTCGTTATGGGGCTGGAGGAAATACCGGGCACTGTAGTACTGTGCAATCTCTGGCCATCTGATAGAGAATGAATGAATGAAGCAGTGGCACAAATGTAGCAGATATTCCATTGTGATGGGACATTTTGGAGCATCGTTTTCAAGAATGGCCCAGTGACCGCATCACCACCGATCTGCAAGTCATCAACTATCCTTTGAATAAGTGATAACTTGTAAGTATTGTTAGTCACTTAGAAATGCTGAGCAGCAACAGCCGGATCTATCGTTTATTAAGATGGACTGCACATGTAATCTGCCTGAAAAGTGCAGTAAAAACTCAGCTATTTTCTGTATTTTATACGCAGCATTTTTACTCCCAAGAGTGAAGGTTTTGACTGCAGAAAAAAAACACTGCAGAAACGCCACTGGGGAACAGAGCCTTACTGGTATTGTACTCTGGGGTAGCAGACTGGAGGGCCGTCCCGATCAGTGATGGACAGCCTTCACCGTGTGCAAACAAAGACAGCTGTCACCTAATGATTAGAAGTGGCCACAAGACTGCTGAGCCAAGAAGGAGCAAGGACTTCACAATATACAGACGTCCACATTTCTTACATGTTCTAGACTTTTGGGGCTGTTCACATGTTCATTTTTTTTCTTACCAAATCTTTTTTTTTAAATCAAATACTTTTTTATTAAAACAGAATACATACAACAGTATAACAAATCGGCATCCAAATTAAGTTTATCATATCTATTAAGTTTTTGGAACGCCTGCTTCCTTACCGCCTTCTCCAAAAGCATCTTATTAACTTGTTCATGCGCCTGCCTAAGATTTTGCTTCGCGTCCGCAGTATTACTCCTAATTGCTTCCAGCTCCGCCTTATCTAAGGCCTCCAGGCTATTTTTCTCATCCTGCTTCGTCTGTGTTTTACGTTTACAGATATCCCTGAACAGGAGCCCCCTGAGGTATGCCTTCATCGCATCCCATACCACCAGGGGACCAGTGCTACCCTCGTTGTGGATAAAGAATTCCCCGAGATCCCATTGTATATTACCCATATTTATATGACGGATCCATGGTGGATGAAGCTTCCACTCTCCCCTCCTTCCCCCTTTCAGGGTCCCCCGTCGCATGGACACTAGAATCGGGCTATGATCTGAAATCACTCTTGTCAAATATTGCACTTCGCCTATCATTGCGATCATCAGATCACTAGCTAGAGTCATGTCAATGCGGGACAAAGTGTTATGTGAAGCCGAGTAACAAGAGAAGCAGGATACCCTCCCATTCCTCACTCGCCAGGCATCCACCATTCCAAGTTCCCCAATAAGAGTGGCAAACGAAGTCATACAACTATCCTGAATACCTGGAGGTCTACTACTCCTATCCCAGTACAGGTCTATCACATTATTGAAGTCCCCCACCAGTAAAAAAGAGATTACTCCCCCCTTCTCAGAGAACTCCCTTATCTCCCTTAGTTTGGTGCACATATATGGAGGTGGTATATATATTGCAGCTATACACATGAGTCTGCCAAATATTTTACACTTAACGGCCACACACTATCCCTCTTTATCCACATACACTTCTATCTCTTCATATTGCACAGAGTTATGAATCAGCAGTGATACACCCCTTGCATAGTTGGAAAAGGTGGAATGATAGGCCTTCTGCACCCATCTCCTATTTAAAACATGTGTTGTCTCCTTTGTTAGATGCGTTTCTAGTAGACATATTACTGACAGATTCTGATCTTGAACATATTTAATTATTGCCGCTCTCCTAGACCTATCTGATAGCCCTCTAATATTCCAACTCAACACCTTAATTCTATCCCCCATTATCCCACCCTGTAAAACCATCAAACCTTGTAGTACCTCCCCATGCTGCCCTTACCCTACCCCTTTCCCCCCTCCCCCCCTGCTCCCCACCACTTCCTGTTTTTGAGTACTCCTGTGAAGCATCGGGTTTTCCAAACCTGGTCCATAATCCTTACTAAATTCTTCCCCACCTCCCTCGCCTTCACCTCTTAGACACATTTTGAAACTCGTCCCTTTTCCAACAGTTCTCCACTCCCACCCTGTCTATGTATAATCATATTACACTCAACTAATATAACAGTAAAATGGCGAACAGTAATTAAACTGGAATATCAAATTGTAAATACCACCACCACGCCTAATTAGGCAGTCCCCATGTCCTGCGAAGCTCACATCAAACCCTTGATATTCCCCCTGCATACTACCTCAATCCCAAAGGGAAGGAGGAGATAAAAATAAAATTAAAAAAAAAAGGGGGGAGAAAGGAAAAAACAAGAAGGGTCCCCTGTAAGCTCCTAAGGATGTCGTAGAGCCTCAGCCGGCCTTCTCCAATACACTGCAGATTCAGACAGTGAGCTCATTCCTTCACACGGATCCGCTTTTCGTTTGCGTCCAATCACTGCATGGCTTCCTCCGGAGTTGTAAAAAAGTGCACCCGCTCCTACGCCGTCACTCTTAGCTTTGCCAGGAACATCATTGAGTATTGCACCCCAATCTCTCGCAGACGCCTCTTTACTCCAGTAAAAGTCATACGTAGCTTTTGAACAGAAATGGAATAGTCCGGGTATATGGAAATTCTCTGGCCATCAATCATAAGATCCTCCATGTCTCTTGCCTTTCGCAGTATAGTGTCCCTGTCCCTGTAGTTAAGGAGCTTAGCTAGCATAGTGCGAGGGCCCCTGCCCACTGGCTGTGGTTGCATCGGGACTCTGTGTGCCCGTTCCACGGCATAGAGCTTGGATAAGGAATTAGCACCAATTTTCCCCCTGAGCCAGCCTTCTACATATTCAGTGGGGTTTCTTCCTTCCGCTTTCTCAGGGATGCCAACGATCCTGATGTTATTCCTTCTAGAGCGATTCTCTAAGTCATCATTTTTTGCCATGATTTCAGCTATCTGCTGTGCAAATGTTTTTTCAGACTTTTGTAGTTTTGTGATATGATCCTCTGTTATCCCAACTCTTTCCTCCACAGCTCCTGTTCTCAGGTCGGCTTTTTTGAGGTCTTTCTTAATGCCAGCCACCTCTGCCTGTATTCCTGTAACTTGTTTTGTCAGGCTAGTCAGAGCTTCTTTACAAAAGGACACCACTGCAAAAACGGCCTTTAGAGTAGGGTTTTCTGTAGTCTCCTCTGCACTATGTGCTTTCTCCACCTCCAGTGTATTATCTTGCTGCTCTCCACCATCCCCCATCTCATCAGAACTGGCAGCGTCTATCCACTCCTCTTCCTCACCTCCATTATCTGTATGCAGCAGGGATCTCTCTGAATTCCAGGCAAATTTCTCCAGCCTTGCAGCGACCTGCATCCTCTGCTGACAGGCTTCATTAGCTTTATCAGCTTCCTTCCTTATCATGGCACCATCTTGAGAGCTGGGGACTTTCCCGCCTCCAGTATCTTTCTGCCTGCGATGGACCATGGCACCTCTCCGGATCCACCAGACTCACCCCAGACAAGTCCCCACCACCTTATCTTCCAGACAGCCGGCTGAGGCAGTGATAACAGCGGTGTTCAGGTATTTATTGTGGGTGTTTGCAGGAGAACTCCAGAGACACGTCTCCTCACATTGCCGTCCAGGCCACGCCCCTCTTACCAAATCTTTAAATATATGAGGGGCTGCTGATAAGTCTTTGGCTTTGTGATCTTTTTTTGTTTCTATGGTAACGAATGTTACATCACATGAAAGCTTTATGTGTCTAATATATGTTTTCAAAATTTTGTGTTTGTTGCTAATGGCAACAGTGTTCTACACACGCAGGAAAACAAAATTGCAGACTCTAATGTGATTTTCACAGCAACTGAGAGCAGAGGAGTGATCAAATTCTTGTTTCTGCAAGGAAAGTCTGCGAAGGATATTCATGGTGATATGTCACAGACATTGGGGGATCAATGCCCTTCATATTCCAAAGTTAAGAATGGGGTTGAAATTTAAAACAGGCCACTTCAGCACCAATGATGAGGAACGTCCTGGACGACCGAGAGAGGTTGTTGTTCTGGAGATCGTCGATGTTGTGCACAACCTCATACTGGAGAATTGACGAATTTAAGCTAAAGCAATAGCAAACATCATGGGGATTTCCCGTGAACGTATTTGTGCCATTATCCATGAATATATGGACATGAGGAGGCTATCTGCAAAGTGGGTCCCCAAATGTTTGACAACAGATCAGAGAAGCATGTGAGTGAAAACTTCCCGGTCCATTTGTCAGCGTTTCCGGACTGATAAGAACTTCCTGGATCGACTGGTCACTATGGATGAGACCTGGATTTATTTGTATAACCCTGAAAACATGGAGCAGTCAAAAGAGTGGAGGCACAGTGGTTCTCCTCATCCAAAGAATTTCAGGGTTCAAAAATCAGCCACTAAGGTGATGGCGTCTGTGTTCTGGGATAACGAGGGTGTGCTGCTAGAGGACTACCTTCAAAAAGGTTCCACAATGATGCAATGTATTACACTGAACTTTTTGACCAATTGAAGGCAGCTCTAAAGGCCAAAAGGCGTGGCAAGATGTCCAAGGGAACCTTGTTCCTGCAAGACAATGCCTCCGCTCACACTGTACAAGCGACCACGGCAAAACTGGCAGAGCTGGGCTTCCAGCTGGTTGACCACCCACCTTATTCCCCAGATCTAGCTCCTTCCGACTATCCTCTGTTTCCAAATCTGAAGAAACATCTCAAGGGTCCCAAATTTCACACCATTTCTACTGCCATGGCTGCTACGGATGCCTGGTTTGAGGCACAACCGAAATCCTTCTCTTTGCTAGGCTTACAGAACTTGGAATACCGATGTAAGAAGTGTGTTGTCATCAGTGGAGAGTATGTGGAATAAATGTAAAGTTTCATCATCCTATCTCGTTTCTTTCTGGATAAAGCAAAAGACTTATCAGCAGCCCCTTGTTTAATAAAGGCATGTTTGACATTGATCTGGTTTATGGATCAAACTCGCCCATTCAAGAGATTGTACCAGTTAAAAGCATACAGTTAGGAGAAGCTTGAGGAACCTCTGGGTTTTTGGCATACAAAGGAAACACGGATAGTAAATCCTGACTTGCTGATGAACATTGGCCCCTTAATTAACTTTTTTTTACACTTTAACCCCTTCACGACCTTGGACGGATCTATCCGTCCAGGATCGTGTCCCGTTAAGCCCCGCCCCCTGCCGCGGGCAGGCGGCGTGGATCGGCACACATATCAGCTGTTTTCAACAGCTGACATGTGTGCCTGCTAGCCGCGGGTGGAATCGCTTCCACCCGCGGCCATTAACCCCTTAAATCTTGCTGCCAAAGTCTGGCAGCAAGATTTAAATGCGCGCGGCCATGTTTGTTACTTACCGCCGCCCCCACCGGAAGTCACGTGTGTTATCACGTGACTATCGGTGGTTGCCATCGTAGCACAGGGTCATGTGATGACGCCTGCTGTGATGATCTTTCACTTTCATTTTCCCTCGGCCGAGAGCAGAGGGAAAACCAAAGTGAGTGAATCTGCTGATTACAGCGGTATTGCTGTGATCAGCAGATAGCGATCAGCGATCGGATTGCTGATTGCTATAGCCCCCTAGGGGGACTAGTAAAATAAAAAAAAAAGTAAAAAAAAAAGTTTTAAAAAATAAAAAAAAAAACAAAAAACCTAAAAGTTCAAATCACCCCCCTTTCCCCCCATTGAAAATTAAAGGGTTAAAAAATAAATAAATATACACATATTTGGTATCGCCGCGTTCAGAAATGCCCGATCTATCAAAATATAAAATCAATTATTCTGATTGGTAAAAGGCGTAGTGGCAAAAAAATTCCAAACGCCAAAATTACGTTTTTTGGTCGCCGCAAGTTTTGCGCAAAATGCAATAACAGGCGATCAAAACGTAGCATCTGCGCAAAAATGGTACCATTATAAATGTCAGCTCGAGACGCAAAAAATAAGCCATCACTGAGCCATAGATCCCAAAAAATAAGAACTCTACGTGTTTCGGAAAATGGCACAAAACGTGCGCCACTTTTATTGGACAAACTTGTGAATTTTTTTTAACCCCTTAGATACAAGTAAACCTATACATGTTTGGTGTCTACAAACTCGCACCGACCTGAGGCATCACACCCAGACATCAGTTTTACCATATAGTGAACACCGTGAATAAAATATCCCAAAAACTATTGTACGATCCCACTTTTTTTGCAATTTTTCCGCACTTGGAATTTTTTTGCCGTTTTCCAGTACACTATATGGTAAAACTTATGATTTCATTTAAAAGTACAACTCGTCCCGCACAAAACAAGCCCTCATATGGCAAGATTGACGGAATAATAAAAAAGTTACGGCTCTTGGAAGAAAAGGAGCAAAAAACAAAAACGCAAAAACGGAAAGTGCCCGGGGGCTGAAGGGGTTAAAGCACCGCTTCCGCGTGTTTCATTATTTCTCCACTGGGGTGGTATCAGTCTGCTCAGCTTATTACAAGTTTGGTTATACCTCATGACCGGCACATTTGGGGAGCTGCTCTGCTAGATCTCCTATACATGGGTTTGCTGTCCAGGTTAGGTGAGCAGAAAAATTGGGATCACTCCGATCATGTATAGAATACATACAATGATTGTAGAAGACCACAAACTCTAGATAAATGTTAATGGAACCTACAGAAGCCTTAATGACATACAAAATTGGGGCGTTAGGTTTTGTTTTGCTAGGGGGCTTTGGTATAGATGTCTGCTGTGGCTCATGTTTCTTTGCATGATATAATTGTGCATGTTTATAAATGAGACAGAAGACTCACAATTCTATATAGACGCTGACTCTTTCTATTATCTGCGATTGTTTTCATTGTTGTCGTTACGTTCCAGGCTCCTATGATCACACCGTAAAGGTTTTTGATGCTTGAACGGAAATAGTGTGGCGCCCCTGAGGCTTCCGTCGCCACAGGTCATTGCACCCCACCTGCGGTGTGATGCCCATTCTGGGAGAGGAAGGGAGTGAACTCCGGTCCCCTGGTAAATCCACACTACACCCATTGCTAGGGACACACAGGACCAGGGAAAGTGGCAGGCAACCCTCCCATGCTGCATGCTGGGAGGGGCCGTAAGACCCATCCCTGCTCCCATAGGTTACAACTTAGCAACTGGGGAGGTGGGAGGAGCCAAGGAGAGCAGACAGAGATAGGAAGGTCAAGTTTAGTCAGTTAGCTCGGGGAGTGAGAGAGTGAGGAGTGAGCATGTAGTTGGAGGAGAAGAGCGAGAGAAAGGAGGGAGGAGGAGGCCTGCTGGAGGCAGGCAAGGAGGAGAAAGAAGAGAAGGAAAGAAAGGGTCGCAGGGCTGCGGGTAGTCCTGTAGGTACCACGAGCAGTCCTTGTTGGGTACCGAAGCCGAGGGCCCAGAGGCGCTACGAGTAGCTGCAGGCTGCGGTGGCCTGGTCCACATTGACATCGGTGGAGTGATTAAGCTGCGACAGGGGACGGTCCCTAGAGACTGGAGGAGTGCAAAGACAATCTCAAAACAGTAAAAACCGAGGCCCAGGGACGTTGCAAGCTCCCAGGGCCAGAACCCATAGCAGACCTTTAGAAAAGGGGTAATCAGCCGACAGGTGACCCCCCAGCCTGGAGGCTGTAGTGGAGGCCAAGCCAGGGCCATCCAAACTCGGGCAAGGCTAGTGAAGACAGCAGAGAAGGAGACACTAAGAGAGAAGGGTACCGGATTTCACGCTCTGAATCACCCAGAAGACGGAGGTCCCTGACAGCGGTCCCAGCAGTCCAAGGGTCCTGCCTGCCCTGACAAGAACTGTGAGTAAAGAACTTGAACTGCACCTCTGAAGTTGCCTCAGTTATTTCATCTGCATAGACATTTACAAGCACCAACTGTGCCCCGGGCATTGCTCCACCTGTGGGGAGCAGTACTACCATTGCTGCCATAACATCATCCCGGAGGTCTCACACAGCAGCGGCGGCTTAATAGCCGCACACCACAGGTGGCGTCACGAACACGACCATTAACAAGTAAGCCACATATTCAACTGACACCCACCAGGGCCACGGAGCCGGGCCCAGCCACCACTGACTACCACCGGACTAGTCCGGCCCGGCACCGGGTGTCCCATAGCCCTGGGGTGAGCGAGTCAATTTTTGGCGTCACGAACAGGATTTCGTGCCCGGTCTAACCGGGTACTGTGCGCCTGAAGAACCGTGTGACAGACTGTGTACTTTACTGCGAAACCGCCGCCATTAGCGCTGCTGAGAGCGGGAAGAAGGGGGGCGTGTAAGAAGAAAGGGCGCGAAGAGAAGCCCCGCCCCCTTGTCCAAGAAAAGCGCGCGAAGCGGTGCCCGCCATATAAAGCGGAAGAAAAAGAAGTGGTGACCAAATAAGCTGGCCGGCTGGCAGACAGAGTTTAAAAAGCCAGACCAGCAGACAACGAAAATGTACCTTATCGCAAGCGGAGTGTTGCCGGCCATGATGGGCTGGGCGCCAGTCTGGCGCCAGCTACTCGTACAGCCCCCGGCCCCGCCTCCAAGAAGGGAAAGGGTGCAGCCGAGTGGCGTGGTCGAGCACCCGAGCAGTGTTCCAGGCAGCATTCCCCAGGTCGGAAGCATGGCGGGGAGCTGCAGAGAAGTGCACCAGTGACCGGCAGAGAGGATTGCAAGCTGGACCTGCTCCAGGAGGAAGTGAGAGTTCTGGCCCGGAGGCTGAGCAGCATGGAGGTGGAGGCAGACAGGCGGAGAGAGACACCGAGGGTGCCGGAGGATCTGGAACGGTGGATGGATGCCGCGGAGCAAGCGCAGGGTGAGCAACCAGAAACCCCGTCCAGTCCGGACCCAGGGCCCCGCCATGAACCCCCGCTTAGCCCCTTCACTGATCCCCTGGCTTTCCCGGCCTACCCCTCGGACGCCCGGTGGGGCACCGGAGGCCTGCCCGAGACCCCCGCAGACGGAGCCTGGGGAGGGGTGGACCCTGAACAACTAGTGGGCCCCCTGCCGAGTCCCCCTGTGAGCCTCCTGGGAATGGCATCCCCGGGAGTGAATTGGGACGCGGCGCCCATAGAAACCAAGGGACTGCAGCGGCCGCTGCGCCCCAAGGAAACTCCCCTGGCCAACGAGCTGACGTGCCGGAGGCTGGTGGTCGAGTACCAGCGGGAGCGGGAACTCCGGGAAGAGAAAAGAAGGGCCCGAGAAGTCGCCAATCTGGCCTCCAAGGAAGAGGTCAGGAAGGCCCTGAAGGGAACCGAGTGCCCAGTAAGACGGGGCACCGTAGTTGATTTCCGGCAGAAAGGTGGCTGGGGCTTCATCCGGGAGCCCGGCCTGGGCAAGGATGTGTTTGTGGCCCGGAGAGACATTGAGGAGCACCTGCCCAGAGGCCACCCAGGGCGCGATACCAAGCCGGGTGATGAGGTGGAATATACCCGGCTGATGGGGGACCGCGGGTGGTATGCGCTGCATGTGCACATTGTGCAGGAAGAAGCGGCCCCAGAAGAGCCAGAGTGGTGCCGCACAGCACAAGAGCGCAGCATCTCTCCAAGCAGCAGCGCCACCTCAAGACAGACCCAGGCCGCAGAACATTGCAGCCGGCCTGCAACAGTTACCCAGGAGACGCAGACCAGGATCTCCATGGCGCGTGTGATGCAGGGTGCCCGGCCAAAGCAGGGCCCTAAAGACCACAGCAATAGCCCCCTGCAGACAAGCAGCCCTCTGCAGCAGCGCCGTACAACGCCTACAGGCAGCCCCACTCCAACCCAGGCTGCAGGACAGCGCAGAAGGTCAGGGACCAGTGTGCAAGGGACCCAGACGATGATCTCGTCAGCGTACCTGCTGCCAGGAGCCATGCCGGAGTGGGATCCTGAAATCTATCCTCGAGAGTAAGGAAGATGAAGAGCTGCCAAACTGTATATAGCCCCTCATTCTTTTTGAAGATGTCCCTCGTGTTTTGCCCCTTATTCTTTTCGAAGATGACACCCTTTCCTACTGTACTGCCCTGTTTCTTTTTGAAGACGTCACCCCCCCATGTTATGTGTTACCGGGCCACTGAACTGGAATGTGGGCCCCGGTGAAAGTGTATGTGTCATGTCCTACCAGGCCACTGGACTTAGTGGCTGGTATGTTGTTGATATGTCCTATGTAACCAGGCCATTGGACTTAATGGCTGGTTGATGATGTCACTTTTGTCTGATTGAAAGAAACGAACTGCCGGGCTACTGGACTTGTAGTAGCCAAAAATGTAATTAGTTGCACCCGTTGTGCCCCCTACCAGAATTATGGGGGATTTGCCAAACCGTGCAATGGACTGGAAGTGCACACTTAGAGTTTTCTTTATAAGAAGTTCGCAACGTTCATGATATGTGCCTCCCATAAAGGGAAGAAATGTTTTACTGTTTTATGTTATTGCATACAAAAATGTTTTTGCAGTTCCCCACATGTGTTTGTTGTTTTTCAGCCCGAGGACGTGCTGGGATTTGCTGTGGGGGAGTGTGGCGCCCCTGAGGCTTCCGTCGCCACAGGTCATTGCACCCCACCTGCGGTGTGATGCCCATTCTGGGAGAGAAAGGGAGTGAACTCCGGTCCCCTGGTAAATCCACACTACACCCATTGCTAGGGACACACAGGACCAGGGAAAGTGGCAGGCAACCCTCCCATGCTGCATGCTGGGAGGGGCCGTAAGACCCATCCCTGCTCCCATAGGTTACAACTTAGCAACTGGGGAGGTGGGAGGAGCCAAGGAGAGCAGACAGAGATAGGAAGGTCAAGTTTAGTCAGTTAGCTCGGGGAGTGAGAGAGTGAGGAGTGAGCATGTAGTTGGAGGAGAAGAGCGAGAGAAAGGAGGGAGGAGGAGGCCTGCTGGAGGCAGGCAAGGAGGAGAAAGAAGAGAAGGAAAGAAAGGGTCGCAGGGCCGCGGGTAGTCCTGTAGGTACCACGAGCAGTCCTTGTTGGGTACCGAAGCCGAGGGCCCAGAGGCGCTACGAGTAGCTGCAGGCTGCGGTGGCCTGGTCCACATTGACATCGGTGGAGTGATTAAGCTGCGACAGGGGACGGTCCCTAGAGACTGGAGGAGTGCAAAGACAATCTCCAAACAGTAAAAACCGAGGCCCAGGGACGTTGCAAGCTCCCAGGGCCAGAACCCATAGCAGACCTTTAGAAAAGGGGTAATCAGCCGACAGGTGACCCCCCAGCCTGGAGGCTGTAGTGGAGGCCAAGCCAGGGCCATCCAAACTCGGGCAAGGCTAGTGAAGACAGCAGAGAAGGAGACACTAAGAGAGAAGGGTACCGGATTTCACGCTCTGAATCACCCAGAAGACGGAGGTCCCTGACAGCGGTCCCAGCAGTCCAAGGGTCCTGCCTGCCCTGACAAGAACTGTGAGTAAAGAACTTGAACTGCACCTCTGAAGTTGCCTCAGTTATTTCATCTGCATAGACATTTACAAGCACCAACTGTGCCCCGGGCATTGCTCCACCTGTGGGGAGCAGTACTACCATTGCTGCCATAACATCATCCCGGAGGTCTCACACAGCAGCGGCGGCTTAATAGCCGCACACCACAGGTGGCGTCACGAACACGACCATTAACAAGTAAGCCACATATTCAACTGACACCCACCAGGGCCACGGAGCCGGGCCCAGCCACCACTGACTACCACCGGACTAGTCCGGCCCGGCACTGGGTGTCCCATAGCCCTGGGGTGGGCGAGTCAATAGCGTGATGACCATGGAGCATGAACAACCGGTGGAGAACGTCCTGCTCTTCCCTTCTGGGGGGCTTCTTGTCTCTGCAGGTATGGAGGCCACTTCTCACATTGAGGGGTCCAGCTGCTTTATGTTACTAGGCTGCTTCTATTTTTCGTTTTACTTGTAATGGAGTGACTAGCTGCAGCTCTTACTGCTATATTCCTTTATTGCCATAATATGTTTGTTATATGTTATGGCTTTATGTATGAGAAGTTTAACATATCTTGTATACGAACACTTAAGCAGTGAAAATGTAGACCACGCAGGACCAAAAATATAAATGGAGTATTAGTTATCGGGCATCATCCTGTGGCTGCATTTTCATGAAGCGCTCCCAGCCATCGGTCCATGCACCTTGGGTTGGGTCGCACTGCGGCAGGTAGCCAGGGATGCCCATTTGTAGAGGAAAAAGTGTAAACAGGACACTAAGCTGTGGCCCATTCATTCTCATAATAATAGGAAGTTTCAGGGATCGGACCACCAGAAAATCAATAATTGATGGCGTATGCTATTACTTTGGAGATAAAATACAGCTTAAATGTCGTGAACACCTTTGACATGGAAAACTGATTTTTACTTATGTTAGAGGCTACCCTTAGTAAACTCATTTACTGTTTTCCTCATCTTGGTTTCAGACTTTTTTCTTCTGGGAGATTTTCTTAGTAATATAGGCTGGATGTGAGATCTGTGTGTATGCAGGGCGCATATGTGGGCCCAGCTACAGAACTGTGCTTATATTCTCCCTATGTGCTCTTCTCCTTTTCTATAGCCTAGGGTCTCTGCCCTCCCTGAGGCTGTAGATACTTTCTCCTCTTTTCATGCTCTGTAGATCTATGTGCAGCCTTCTCTCTGCTGTTATCTCCAACACATGGAAAAGAAGTAGGAAAAAAGGTGTCAGGACCAGGAGGGTGACAGATTAGTTAAATACTGGACACTTCGCAGTAGCAGAGTGGTAGAAACATTTTAAGGCAGATTGTTTATAAAATTGCTTAACTTTTTATTTAGGAAGTGAAGTAATAATAATAAAAAATCTGTGCAAAGTTATACACAGCTGGATCACCAGGAGGTGGTAATCCTGTAAAACCTTAGATAGCACGCGGAAGATGTAAATTGGGTCTGATTTTGGATCCTTCTCTGTACCCCAGCACTACGGAGCAAAGCATTGTGTAGACCGGGAGCTGAGTTTACAATTGTATAATGCAGCACATCCTAATCATCTATATTTACTGGCCGCAGAAGACTAGACTGGCCACTTAAGGGTTAAATATGGCTGCAATACATGGTGTTTAATTACTGATGCGTTTCTTTATCCTCACTCCTTTAGGTGGTCGATATGTGAAAGTGTGGGACCTGCTGAAGGGGGGGCAGTTATTGGTGTCCTTAAGAAATCATCACAAAACAGTGACCAGTCTGTGCCTCAGTGGCTCCGGTCAGAGGCTGCTGTCGGCATCGCTGGACAGGTAGGTTCCACAGCAAATGGTGTGGATAAGAGGATGGGTTCTCCAGACATGAGACATGTGTGTCGCCAGGGGTTAAGGGGATACCCAGAACCGGGCCCAGGGTCGCTTCTGGAAAGGGGATCACGGTGTCGTGACCCGGTCTGTGCTCCCTGGTTCCACAATAAAAAGGGGGGTTATGTTCGTGACGCCACCCGTGGAATGTGATCAGAGATGACCACCGCTGCTGCAGAACCTCCGGGGTGATGGAAGGCAGCTTGAGATGGGATGGCTCCCCACGGGTAGAGCCTTTTCCCCGGGGCAGTATGTTAGTCTATGGGGGGAGTGCAGGACACGAGCACAATAAACAGGCAGACTCACGGTTTTGCAGTTTCTTTGTCTTTTACTGGTGATGGTATTCAGCAAAGTACTGTCCACGGAGTCTGTGAGGGGTTCAGGGTTTCTCCCACCCAGCCGGGCCGTTTTGGCTTCCTTGCCTGCACTGTGTGTCTGTGGCCCCGCTGCTGAGTGAACTATGCAGCTGGCTCTGCTCTGCTCTGCTCCTAGGTACCGACCTGACAGGCAACTCGAGTCCTTCCTAGTATGTTCCTGAACTCTCCTATGTTGCTTGTGTCTGTGGTACAGGTGAAAGATCTGGAATCTTCACTTCTCTGGTGGTAACTGTGCAGTATGTAACTTGCAGTCTCGGATCCAGCATCCGTTCTGTGTGCTCCACTGGGGATGAGCTCTGCAATGCTCTGCCTCCCAGGAATGTTCCTCTGTGTACGTTTTCTCCTTTCCTCAGACCCTCAGCTAGGCCTGGAATTGGTCAGTGGATCCTGAGGTGAGCTAAAGCCAGCTTCCAACCTGCAGAGATCCTGTCTCCTCAGTGCTCTGCACTGAACTTCCAAACTGAAACTACTTCTGACCATTTCCTCCCCCCCACCAGAATATACAGGGAAGCAGCTTGGTCTCCCCCTTCTGGCCAGGAGGTCTTGGTGTTGTGTGTGGGGAGTTAACCCTTTGTGTTGTTACTGTGGCAACCCTGGGGTGCCACATTCCCCCTTAGTGAAGAACAGTACTCCGGGACTGTGAAAGAAACAAACAAGTTATCACAACAATTATATATATACAGAGTCTCAAAAGGAAAAAATACAAAAACCTTAAAGCTCAAAAAGAGTCCAAAATGTTCAAAAATATATAAGTGTTCATACAGTATAGTCTCTGTAGGTACTGGGCTTTTGGTCTTAACGTTGCAATTAAATAAACATTTCAATCAACAAACACTTCTTAAAAGGTGTCTCTACTCTGGTCGTAAGTGCAGTAGGCCTCACGGCCCTCGGGCCACCAACAATGTGATCAAGTTGTAACTCTCCGTGCTGCCACCTTACACCACTCTTCTCTCAACTTTTCTGTACACTAAACTGTTACGGTTTTTCATATAAACATTATAACATATGTACATTTTATATGCAATTCCACATTAGTCTTTATATCTTGCTGGTATCTGACCCTGAGTACTACGCTGTGACCTGCGTACTGCTGGTGTACTGGGTGTACTTAGCATAATGGTGTGGGTGGAAGTGTACCTATTTGGTGTTTCTGGTACTTGTGAGGATAGTGGACTGACTGTAGGACTGGCAAGCTCACTGGGACCAGGAATCTGTTCTTCCTCTACGGTTTCGACTTCCAGTTCTTCTTGTCTTGAGACTTCTTGTGGTATGGGTTCTGATGGTGGTTCCACCACTTGAGGGAAGGCGATCATTGGGACTACTACTGCTCCATAGTAATTTGCCCATGTTTTTGGGAAATCTCCTAAGACTGTATGGAATACATCTTCTTCCTTCTTGACAGGTTGTACCTGTATGGGTAAGGTGACTTCTGGTGTTTTCAGGGTTTCAGGACACGGTTTGAGTTGATCTCTTGACACGACAGCTGATGTCCTTCCTTCATCCTTACTGATGAGACACACTTTGGGATTATCCATACTGGATGGTAAGACTGTATATGGGGTGGTTTCCCACTGATTATCCAATTTGTTTGTGCGCCGTTTCCTCTTGAGAACTTGGTCACCAGGTTGCAATGGGGTTGCTAGAGCATGCTGGTTGAAGGTTCTCTCCTGTCTTCCCCTAGCTTGTTGGAGACTTTTCTCTACGCACTCTTGTACTTGGCGATACTGCTGCTGACGTAGGGTATCCCAATTGGATTCTTTAACTTCCGCATCTGGCTTCAGAATTCCCATATCTAAATCAATTGGCAGTTTACCGGGCCTTGCACGTATAAGGTAAGCGGGGGTGCAGTTTGTAGAACTCACCGGGACATGATTGTACAAGTCCACCAAGTCTGGCAATTTCTCTGGCCATTGATTTCTTTCTGACTCTGGTAAGGTCTTCAACAGGTCAATCACAATATGGTTCATCTTCTCACATAAGCCATTTGTTTGGGGATGGTATGCTGTTGTGCGGATCTTTTTACAGCCATACATGTTGCAGAATTCTTGGAAGATCTGTGATTCGAAAGCTGGACCTTGATCTGCAAGGACTTGTTCTGGGTAACCATGGGGTCTGCAAAAGTACGTCTGGAATGCTTTAGCTGCTGTTCTAGCTGTAAGGTCTTTCACGGGTACCACCACTAAGAAGCGTGAGTAATGGTCCACGATGGTTAAGGCAGAGACATAGCCGGACCGGCTTGGTGACAACTTGACGTGGTCTAATGCGACTAGCTCGAGTGGTTGCTTGGTTACTATGGACTGGAGTGGAGCTCTCTGGTTCTGTTGATCCTTTCTTCTGAGGTTGCATGGTCCGCATTTTCTACACCAATCTTCAATTGATTTTCTCATGCCAACCCAGTAGAATCTCTCTCTTAAGAGCACTTCCAACTTTTTCCAACCAAAATGACCAGCACCGTCGTGGTAAGCTTCCAGAACCATCTTGACGTCTCTCTTGGGCACGATGATCTGCCAGACCAACTCATGTGTTTTTGGATTGGTGTGCCTTCTACAGAGCTTCCCTTGGTACAGGAACAATTTACCTCTCTCTTTCCAGAGATGTTGTGTCTCAGCTGGGGCATTCTGATTAGGATAAGCACCTTGTTGTGTAAGCAGTTCTTTCACTAGCTTCACAGCTGGATCGCTGTCTTGTGTGTCAGCCCATCCATGGTGTGCTAATGGGTTGAGAGTTGCCTGCTGTTGTTTTTGGTAGACACTCGGTTGATACTGTCCCACCTTAGGACGGTGAAAGGCCGGCAACTCAATTTCTTCCAGTCCCTCCGGTTCCTCTTCCACGTCCCCCGAGTGTGGCATCCGGGATAAGGCATCTGCATTCCCATTCTTGTGGCCTGCCCTGTACTTGATGACAAAGTTGTAGTTTGACAGTCGGGCTATCCATCGCTGTTCCAGCGCACCTAATTTTGCAGAGTCCAGGTGGGTCAACGGATTGTTGTCAGTAAAGATGGTAAATTCTGCAGCTGCCAGGTAGTGTTTGAAACGCTCTGTTACAGCCCAAACTACTGCCAGTAGTTCTAACTTGAAGGAGCTGTAATTCTCTGGGTTTCTTTCTGTAGGCCGGAGCTTCCTGCTTGCAAAGGCAATAACTTTCTCCTTGCCTTCCTGCTTTTGAGACAATACGGCTCCCAGTCCTACGTTGCTGGCATCCGTGTACAAAATGAAGGGTTGATGGTAATCTGGATATGCCAGGATCTCTTCTCCTGTCAGTGCCCACTTCAACTTCTTAAAGGACTCTTCTCTCTCATCACTCCACTGGAAAGGAGGATTTCGGGCTGCAGACTTCTTTGACTGTCCTACCAGGATGTCTTGTAGGGGAGCTGCTAGCTTCGTGAACCCTTTTATAAATCTTCTATAGTAGCCCACCAGTCCCAGGAATTGCCTCACCTCTTTCACGCTGGTGGGTCTCGGCCAATCTCTGATCACGGTAACTTTTTCAGGATCTGGTGCTACCCCTTCTGAGCTCACGACATGTCCCAGGTACTGTACCCTTGGCTTTAGAAGGTGACACTTGGATGGCTTGATTTTCATGCCGTATCCGGATAAGGCTTCAAACACTTCTGCCAGGTCTTGTAGATGCTGTTCATAGGTCTTGGAGTAGACTATGACATCATCCAGGTACAGGAGGACAGTTTCAAAGTTCTTATGTCCTAGGCAGCACTCCATCAGTCGCTGGAAGGTTCCAGGCGCATTGCAGAGTCCAAACGGCATACAATTGAACTCACAGAGGCCCATCGGCGTGGTGAACGCTGTCTTCTCCTTGTCAGCCTCTGCCACAGGAACTTGCCAATACCCACTAGTCAGATCTAGGGTGGAAAAGTAAGTAGCGGACTTTAATGCAGCCAATGACTCTTCTATCCTAGGTAATGGGTATGCATCCTTGTGTGTAATGCGGTTGATCCGTCTGTAGTCTACACACATCCTCATGGTCCCATCTTTTTTCTTAACTAGCACTAGTGGGGCTGCCCAGGGGCTACAACTGTCTCTTATTACCCCTGCCTCTTTCATTTCTTTGAGCATGTCTTTGGCGCATTGGTAGTGAGCCGGTGGTACTGGTCTATACCTCTCCTTTATGGGTGGATGGTTACCTGTGGGTATAGTGTGCTCTACCCCTTTGATCTGCCCAAAGTCTAATGGGTGTTTGCTGAATATTTGTTCATATTCTTTCACTACCCTGTATACTCCATGCTTTTGATGGGAGGGTGTAGAATCGGTACCTACATGTAGCTTTTGGCACCAATCCTCCAGCTTTCCCTCTGAGCCATTGTCCTCCGCCTGATTTGACGGCTTCAAGGGCTCAACGGTGGTGATGGCGTTGTTATCAACCGTATATAGCTTAGCCATGGTAGCATACTTAGGTAGGGTGACCTCATCTTCCCCACAATTTAGAAGGCGTATTGGCACTCTCCCCCTGTGTACCTCAACTATTCCTCTGGCCGTCAGTACAGTGGGCCTACTATCTGAGTACACGGGTTCTACCAGGGCCTGATAGTCTCGCCCTCTGATGCCTATTGCAGCTCTACACCAGACCAGCATTTCAGTTTTGGGAGGAATTACAATAGGTATTGGGTCACTTACCCTTGCACTGCCAATTTCACCTCCTGACATTTCTACATGCTGCTTCAGCATCAAGGCTTTAATTTCCTTCTGCAGGAGTCTCTGTTGCCCAGGTTTGGCAGTCTCGACGATCTGCTGCAAGACAGTAATTACCTCTGCAAAACAATTTTCAATTACATTCATTCCTAGCAGCATAGTTGGTTCACGTTCTCGTCGGTCAACATCAACAATGATAATACCCTGATTCTGCAATTCTACTCTCCCAATCTTAATGGTCATTTCTCTGAAACCAACCTGTGGTACTAATTCACCATTGCTAGCCCATATATTCAATGCAACATTAGATGGACCACTGCTAACGTCTGAATCAGCCCAGTACCTCTTATAAAGGACATGCGGAATTGATGATATTTGGGAACCAGTGTCCAGCAAGGCGTTGAGCGGAATGCCATCCAGCACGATGGGGATGACTGGACGTCCCCCCACATACTTGTCGTGCCAGGGTGAAGGACCTTGAGAGTTCATTCCTGAGGAGCGGCCCGCCTCCCCAGGGGATCCCCATTTAAAGCACATTCACGGGCAAAGTGACCTGGCTCATTGCAACGGCGGCAAATGGGCTGTCCATCCGGCTGGTAGCGGTAGCTGGGTCGTCCTCTCGTCGCTTGGTATCTCCTAGGCCTCATCCATGGGACATCCTCCTTGCTGGTCGCCAGCTCAATCTTGGCTGCAGACTTGGATCCACGCAGCTCCTGGACGATTCTAGCCATGGAAGCAACAGTGTCTGTAAGGGCTTCAAGCTTTTGATGTAGAGCCTCATTAGTGATCGGCTCCAGGTGGTTAGCAACAGCCGCTGACATGGCCGATGTCACCGGCACTACTGGCTGCTGGGGTGCCACTGTAAGGTGTTGAACAGAGTCTATATCCTGCGGCTCCTCCACCTGCTGGAGGCGGATGGCTCTATCCTTTAGCTGGGCAAATGTTAGTCCTGGATCCTGGATCACCATCATGCTCAGTTGTCCCCGGTGGGAAGGGGATGAGAGTCCATCCAGGAATTGGTCTATCAGCAGCTTATCTGCTCCAGGAGCTAAGGCAGGTTCTGCTAATTTAAGTGCTCTGAGCGCCTCCTGTAAGTTTAAGGCAAAGTCTCTTGCGCTCTCTCTAGGTTTTTGCTTGCATCCAAAGAACCTCATTTTAGCCCGGCTGACAGCAGTGGATTCAAAAGCTGCTTTTAGTCCAGCTATTATATGCTCTACAGTGTCCTTTGCATCATCCGGCCAGGATGTAGCCTCCCGCTGGGCATTGCCAGTTAACTGTCCCATAAGCATACCAACACGCTGAGCTTCTGTCAGGGGGTACATGCTGTAGTAGATTTTTAGCTTTCCGATAAAGTCATTAAGTGTGTTGGGCTCACCTGAGTACTGCGGCAGCCACACTGCACCCGGGGTGTACGGCATCAGGAACGGCATGATAGGTGCCGCTGCACCGCCGGGTACAACAGCATCTCCCTGCTGCGACATCTTTGCGCCCCCTTAGTTAATTTCACCAGTCTTCTTGGCAGCAAGCCTGGGACACTTTTCTGCGTTTTCGTTCGGGTCGCAGCACCGAGCGCACCTCCTCTGCAAGCGGTAGGCGGAGTCTTAGTTTTGGCGCGATGTTTTCCCGCGCGTAGCAGCTAATGACGCGATTAAAGATGGCGCCTGGAAAATTTTACCAATGATGTTTTTGGATTTTTCCAGGTATGTTTGCAAAGTTTAAAGTCCTTTCTTTGTTGCAACAATTCACAGTGCAAGTCTTTTATGCTATGCAATAAGTCTTTACAGGCACACGTCACCCGGGTTGCAGCCGGGTCCAGTCCGCATCCTGTTCGTGACGCCAAAGTTGTGTCGCCAGGGGTTAAGGGGATACCCAGAACCGGGCCCAGGGTCGCTTCTGGAAAGGGGATCACGGTGTCGTGACCCGGTCTGTGCTCCCTGGTTCCACAATAAAAAGGGGGGTTATGTTCGTGACGCCACCCGTGGAATGTGATCAGAGATGACCACCGCTGCTGCAGAACCTCCGGGGTGATGGAAGGCAGCTTGAGATGGGATGGCTCCCCACGGGTAGAGCCTTTTCCCCGGGGCAGTATGTTAGTCTATGGGGGGAGTGCAGGACACGAGCACAATAAACAGGCAGACTCACGGTTTTGCAGTTTCTTTGTCTTTTACTGGTGATGGTATTCAGCAAAGTACTGTCCACGGAGTCTGTGAGGGGTTCAGGGTTTCTCCCACCCAGCCGGGCCGTTTTGGCTTCCTTGCCTGCACTGTGTGTCTGTGGCCCCGCTGCTGAGTGAACTATGCAGCTGGCTCTGCTCTGCTCTGCTCCTAGGTACCGACCTGACAGGCAACTCGAGTCCTTCCTAGTATGTTCCTGAACTCTCCTATGTTGCTTGTGTCTGTGGTACAGGTGAAAGATCTGGAATCTTCACTTCTCTGGTGGTAACTATGCAGTATGTAACCTGCAGTCTCGGATCCAGCATCCGTTCTGTGTGCTCCACTGGGGATGAGCTCTGCAATGCTCTGCCTCCCAGGAATGTTCCTCTGTGTACGTTTTCTCCTTTCCTCAGACCCTCAGCTAGGCCTGGAATTGGTCAGTGGATCCTGAGGTGAGCTAAAGCCAGCTTCCAACCTGCAGAGATCCTGTCTCCTCAGTGCTCTGCACTGAACTTCCAAACTGAAACTACTTCTGACCATTTCCTCCCCCCCACCAGAATATACAGGGAAGCAGCTTGGTCTCCCCCTTCTGGCCAGGAGGTCTTGGTGTTGTGTGTGGGGAGTTAACCCTTTGTGTTGTTACTGTGGCAACCCTGGGGTGCCACACATGTGTACAGTGAAGTGTTTGTGCACAATCCTGCCGCTCCCGTCCTCCTCCTGCAGTAGAGTAGGGCAGAATAAATAGCACACGCACAACTGCAGATGGCGGCTGATATGGGTCATGCCACCAAATAACGTGTGGCTACTAAATTTGTAGAGTTGTGATTTTTGGCCTGGAGCCCTAACACGTGCTTTGTGTCCTGAACTAAAGGCAGTCTGTTGGTACAAATCGTTACTTTAATGGCCAAACCCATTGCTGAAAATTGTCCGGTATTCAGATCTGGTAATGAAGTCCTCGGTGCTCCCTGGACGTGGCCAAGTATTTCACTGCATCTTCCCATCTACTCCTGTAAAGCCACAGCTGTCAATCAAGGAAGAGGAGGCTGAGATAGATGGAAACCAACCAGGGGAAGGTGCAGTGATCTGTTCAAACACATCCAGGGTGCACCGAGCTCCTAATAAGCATACTGTATTTGAATAGAGAATGATTTTTGGCAATTTCAACAATGGATGGGGACACTGAGGCCTTGTGCGCACTAGGCGTTTTTACTGCCTTTTTAGCGGCGTTTTTTACCGCGTTGTTGTGCTGAAAACGCAGTGACATTGCTTCCGCAGCAATGTCTATGGGTTTTCATAAGTGCTGTCCGCACACAGCGTTTTTTTGTAGCTGCGTTTTTGTGGTGACCACAAAAATGCAGCATGTCAATTATTTCTGCGTTTTTCACTGCGCTTTTCACCCATTGAGTTCAATGAGATGTTCAACAACGCAATGAAAAACGCATATAGCTGCGTTTCTATGACTAAAAATGCAGCTATAAACGCAAGGGGTGGGTAGTAAAGTGACGTGTACAGGAAGAGGATTCCTTCTGTTGCTAAACACAGAAGCATGAATCCTCCCGGTACCGTCACCGCTGCGTCCACAACCCGCCCGGTGCCATGTCAGCTCCGTGCGGCGCCATGTCTGGGCGGGAGGTGGAGGCAGCGGCGAAAACAAAAGTGAACAGTAGAAAAAAAAAAGTCATACTCACCTGTCTGCAGGGTCCCAGTGCCATGCCCGCTCCCATCTCCTCTCATGGTACCGCCGCTCTGGCTGTGTGCAGTCTCCCCGGGGCACATATGAAGCTTGCAGGACCTGGCGGTGGATCACCTGATGCAGTCACCTGACGCATCAGCTGATCGTAATTCTCGCTGTGTCGCCGGCTTTTTCACGCCCGGCCGGCTTAACTTATCAGCTGATCCTGCCGTCAGGGGACTTCATCAGCTGATTACTGGCAGCTCCTGCAGCGATGGGACAGGATCAGACTCTCATCCGATCGCTCCAGGAGCTGCCGGTAATCAGCACAGACGTGAGTATTTTTTTTTTTTTTGCACTGATGCATCATCTGATTGTATAATCGGCTTTTATACAATCAGCTGATGTGTGATGTGATTCATGTCCTTTAACCTGACCCATCATCTGATCGCTTTGCCTTCCAGCAAACCGATCAGATGATATTGGATCCGGATTGGACGGCGCGGGACCCTTGACCCAGGATTAATGCGGAGGGGGGTTCTTTATTTCAATAAAGATGGAGTCACTAATTGTGTTGTGTTTTATTTCTAATAAAAATATTTTTCTGTGTGTTGTTTTTTTTTTTTATCATTACTAGAAATTCATGGTGGCCATGTCTAATATTGGCGTGACACCATGAATTTCGGGCTTAGGGGCAGCTGATAATAGACAGCTAGCCCTAACTCAATTATTACCCAGCGAGCCACAGTCACCAGGGTAGCTGGAAGAGTTGGATACAGCGCCAGAGGATGGCGCTTCTATGAAAGCGCCATTTTCTGGGGTGGCTGCGGACTGCAATTCGCAGCGGGGGTGCCCAGAAAGCTTGGGCACTCTGCATTGCGGATTCCAATCCCCAGCTGCCTAGTTGTACCTGGCTGGACTCAAAAATTGGGCGAAGCCTATGTCATTTTTTTTTTTTAATTATTTCTTGAAATTCATGAAATAAAAAAAAAAAAAAAAAGGGCTTCCCTATATTTTTGATTCCCAGCCGGGTACAAATAGGCAGCTGGGGATTGGGGGCAGCCTGTACCTGCCTGCTGTACCTGGCTAGCATACAAAAATATAGCGAAGCCCATGTCATTTTTTTTTTCTTTTTGGGCAAAAAACTCCTGCATACAGTCCTGGATGGAGGATGCTGAGCCTTGTAGTTCTGCAGCTGCTGTCTGCTCTCCTGCATACACTAGTTCTGCATCTGTCTGCTCTCCTGCATACAATGAACATTTTGAAGAAGGAAATGACATCAGACCTTTTTTTTTTCATCAACAATCTTTAATGGCATTGTGCACTGATTAAAAACGCAGTGAGCAAAAACGCAGCAAAAAACGCACCAAATCGCGGTAAAAACGCATGCGTTTTTGTCGCGTTTTTTGAGACAAAAACGCACATAAAAACGCAGCGTGAAAAAAACGCCTACTGCGCACATACCCTAAAGCTTTGTTTTTTTAGACCTATATCCTCATAGAGGGGGCTGTGCTTGGTTTGAACAGTCATTGTTTGCTGACAGACTCCCTTTAAAGTCTTAAATTCCACCCATAGGACCCTCATCTTCGTCAGAATCCATTTTTCTTAAGCAATCTCTGGATATGTCACACTCGTGTGGTTGTGCCGATCACTGCATCCCATGGCACGTGCTTCATTTTGTTATCTGGAGGAGTCCTGAGGGCTGACTATCAATTAAGAATCCCAAAAAAGCTGCAAAATTCGAATTTGTTTATAATTTGTTTGTGGTGTAGAGTAATAAGGGTGGGAACATGAAATACATTTCTCATGTTTCACCCCTGGTACAAAGCAATGACCGGCTGTGATCACTTTTCCTGCTCTTTCTTGGAGCTCTCCTAGACAGTCACAGAGCTAGGAATAAACGTTTCCAAGTATTACATCCTGGCGTCATTGGTAAGCTAGAGCTGGCCATGAATCACACCAAAGCTGTGGGCAGACGGCGACCTCTCCTGACCGCGCCATACACCTGAGAGCTCTGCTCAGTGTTCATCTGTTTTCAATGGGGAGAGGAGAAAGCCGCTGACAAGAATCCTGGTGCTGGTTTATCTCCCCTTAAGGCAGGGGTGGGGACCCTTTTTACTGCCGGAGGAATTTCCTATTAACCTTTGGGGGCCGCACAAAATTATCAACTTGAAAACTACCCTGTTATATTTGGTCACACGATTAATTAACTCACCCCTACTGTGGTGGCAGGAGCTGCTTCTCTTTGGTGTGGCTGTGATGTTCGGTGATATTGATCATCTTGGTTCTCACAGCTGCTTTTCCAGGTTTGTCTCGGTATGGAGATGCTGGGGGCGTATATGTGGCGTCCTGGACAAGCCAGGTCGTCACAGGTACTACACCAACACACCCCACACCCCGGCTAGACACACCTAGGTCAAACACAAATCCTTGTTGCCTTCCTCCAGGGGCTGATGTCCACACCAGGGGGTGGGCCAGGCGGTTGGTCCCGCCCACCGAGGAGTTCACAGTCCTGGAGGCGGGAAAAGGCAGTTCAGTTCAGTTTTAGGAGTGGAAAAGGGAAATGGCAGTAGAGGAGACTGACCGTCTGCAGGAGAGGCTGATTGGAGTGAACCGTAAGGACCGGGGACGGGCGGTGGCCCGCCGGTACCGGATCGGGGAGTGAAGAGAAGCCAGCACCATTCGGCAGGGCCTACGGACCCCGACCAGGCTAGGAGTCGCCGTAAAACTGGTCAAATCCGTTAGCGAAGGGAACCTCCGGGGTTTCCCAGCAGTCAAGACCCGATTGAAGGCAACAGCTCACACCGTAAAGGGAAACACAGTCACCGCCAAGGCTACAGTTCCCAGGGCCAGAGCCTGCGGGCAAAAGGGGCTCCCTCAGCATCCATCCAAGCTGGGGAGCGGGTTACCGGTGGGAAGCCACTGGAACCGTAAACACAACACAGGTGCAGGGAAAGGCAGTCACCATCAACCTACCGGGAGGAGCACAACCGCAGCCGCCTGTGGGACCCGTCCATCCAGCCGTTTGTTTGACCAGAGACTCCGTGTAAATTACTGGCTGAGTGAGTACCACCGTGCCGTGCGGCACAGCGCTGCCCCCACGACCCTGCACCTCGCCAGGCCCCGTAACCCGCCTGTCATCCCTAAAACCCTCACCGGGGCCCCGGGACAACCAACCCCCCTACCCACGGAGGGGAGAACCAACATCCAAGCTGCTCCCTGTCATCGCTCCCGGGATCCCCGTCCAGAGCAGCGGTGGTGTCACAACTTCACCACAACCGTGGGTGGCGTCACGGACAATATCCCAAAACCACACACACCACCCCCCTTTCACTCACGGGCGAGGAACGCCGCTTGAGTCCTCGGGATCCGGCCCACCGCTCGAGCCACCACCGAGCAGCAGCAGCAGCCGGTCCCGAGCAGTGGGTGAGCGCAGCGTCCCCTCCTCCGCCCGCGACATATACATCACAGGAGACGCTGGGGCGCATAAATTACGGGAGACACTGGGAGCACACATCACAGGAGGGGCTGGGGCATATACATCACTAGGGGGGCATGGACAGCCCTGGTGATGTGGAGCACAGACATGACTGGGGACAAGTACAACACTAGGTGGCAACACAGAGAGCACTGGGTGGCAGCACAGACAGAGCACTGGGTGGCAGCACGGACAGAGCACTGGGTGGCAGCACGGGCAGAGCACTGGGTGGCAGCACGGGCAGAGCACTGGGTGGCAGCACGGGCAGCGCACTGGGTGGCAGCACGGGCAGAGCACTGGGTGGCAGCATGGGCAGAGCACTGGGTGGCAGCACGGGCAGAGCACTGGGTGGCAGCACGGACAGAGCACTGGGTGGCAGCACGGGCAGAGCACTGGGTGGCAGCACGGGCAGAGCACTGGGTGGCAGCACACAGGCAGAGCACTGGGTGACAGCACGGGCAGAGCACTGGGTGACAGCACGGGCAGAGCACTGAGTGGCAGGACACTGCGCAAGGGGGTACACAGCACTGAGCGGGCACTGAGCGGGGGGGAGGGGGCAGCGATGGGTTGAATACTCACAGTACTGGGGTGGGGGAGGAGTCACAGACACAGCACAGCACAGGTACGGGAGGCCGGTAATCTGCTGCAGCTATTCTGTGACATTTTCGCAGCATGCTGCTTACCCCACCCACCAGAGCACACTAGCACAGGCCGGGGTTAAGCCTAGAATGTATGGGCTGCAGTCAGGTCCTGAAAGTCAGGATCTGGATAGAGCCCATAAATTCTAGCATCTACCCTCAGGTCATCAGGCAGTGGGATTTAAAGGGCCAGCAGCCGGGAAAAGCGCGGCTGCCGCCAGAGCACAACGGTCCCCGGGAATGTGCCCGGGGGCCACTTAAAAAGTCGCCGCATACTGCCCGCGGGCCGGAGGTTCCCCACCCCTGCCTTAAGGCTATGTGCGCACTTTGCTTTTTTACCTGCTTTTACACTGCTTTTTCAACTGCAGCGCTTTCATGCCAAAATGCTTGCGTTATGCTTTTCAAGCAAAGTCAATGGGACATTGAGCTTTCTTGTGCGCACTTTGCTGTTCAAAACGCTGCTTTTAATTTGCATCAATTTGGGCAAAAATTCAGCGTTTAAAGAAGCAACATGTCAATTGTTTTTGCTATTTTGGCTGTGTTTCCCATCCATTCAATTTAATACAACACTGCAGCGTTTCTAAAAGCACCGGAAAAGCACTAAAACTCAAGAAAACCGCAAGGTGCGCATAGGCTACTTTCATTGCGTTTTAGATGCATTTTTGAACTTCAACTGTGACGCCCTGGACTAGCCAGGTAGTCACAAATACAACATCTCACACACCCCCTCCCCTGGTTAGGCAACAACAGTCAAACAAAATCCTTGTTGCCGTCCTCCAGGCTTGATGTCCACACCGGGTGGGGCGGAGCCACGCGGTTGGCCCCGCCCACCAAGGAGTTCACAGGCCTGGAGGCGGGAAAAGTAGTCAGTTGAGTTTTAGAGTTTAAGTTTGGAGTTGAAAGGTGACAGGAGAGAAACTGTTTGTGTCTGGGTAGGAGCCCAGGCACGTACAGCAAGGTTGGAAGATGGTGGTGGCCGTCTGCAGGAGTGGGTGCAGGTCAGCGGAACCGTAGGACCGGGGACAGGCGGTGGCCCGCCGGTACCGAGCCAGGGAGCAGATCTGTACCAAGCACAAAGACAGGGCCATCAGACCCCGACCAGGCTAGGAGCCGCCGAAAACGGTCAAATCCGATAGTGACCGGGACCCCAGGGGTTCCCTCACACCCAAGACCCAACAGAAGGCAACAGTCCACACAGTGAGGATAAAAAGCCACCGCCATAGGCTAGAGATCCAAGGTCCAGCGCCTGCGGGCAAAACAGGCTCCTTCGGTACATACACGCCGGGGAGCGGACTACCAGTGGGAAACCATCGGAGTCAATACATTCTACAACGGTGCAGGGAAAGACAGCCACCATCAACCTGTCCGGGGAGAGCAAAGACACTGCAGCTGGCTGCGGGACCCATCCATCCAGCCGTTTGGTTTACCAGAGACTCTGTGAATCTGTGCCTGAGTGAGTACAACAGTGCCATCCGGCACCGCGCCGCGCTGCCCTGCAACCCTGCACCACGACCCTACAGTCTCCCCGTACCACCACCGGGCCCCGGGATCACCAACCCCTACCCACGGAGGGGGAACTAACACCTAGCTGCTCCCCGCCATCGTTACCGGTAATCCCGTCACGAGCAGCGGTGGTGCCCACTATCACCACAACCCGTGGGTGGCGTCACGAGCTATCTCCCAAAAACCACCCAACTCCCCTTTTCACGCGAGGAGCGCTGCTCGAGTCCCCGGGTCCGGCCCACTGCTCGAGCCACCGAGCAGCAGTAGCCCCGGACCCGAGCGTAGCGAGCGCGGCCCCTCCGCCCGCGACAACTTGGCGTCATGAACAGGATTAGAACCAATCTACCTACCGGTAGAAGTGGGCCTTGCAGTCCCCGCCGGCGGCGTCCGGCCGAAAAATTTAAAGTTCCGCCATCTTGGGCGCGAAAAGTTCCCGCTCGATCCATCTTCCCCGAGCAGGGAAGGCGCGAAAGGGAAGCCCCACCCCCAGAAGGAGGAAGTGCTGGAAAGAACCAAGGGGGGACGGGAAAAAGATGTCTGCGCCTGACGGAGCCGTCGGAGGAGCGGCGGTCGCAGCCGCGGTGGCGCCCGAAGACGGAAATGGGGCGGGGGAGGCCGCGGGCCCAGCGGTCGCCCGGGTAATGCCGATTTCCCTGCCCTATGTATCTGGTGCTGCTTGGCTACCGCAATACGATGGGAAGCCAGATGCTTTGCAGGCGTTCCGTAAAAAGATTAGCCCGGTCCTCGATTTGTATTACGGGCGGCGGTAGTGCTGGGGCAGCTAACCGGCGCGGCTGAGTAGGAGACGGAGACCTGAACCGACGCGGACCGGGCCTCAGTGTCTACCATTTTTGATAAACTCCAAACCGCTTTTGAGACCCGCACGGAAGTGGAATTGCGGATGCAGTTTTATCAGTGCCAACAGCGGCCTGCGGATAATATAAGAGACTATGCCTTGCTCCTGCAAACAGCCCTCCGTGCGCTGAAGTGGGTGGACACCATTAACGATGTGGACAGCAATAAGATGCTAGTAGAACAATTCCTGCAAGGGCTGGGGTCCACGGAAGACCGCAAGCAGCTACAGCTGTGGGCCCTGGAACACCCCGATCTGGACTTTGCAGTATTGAAAGAACGGGCCAACAAGGCCCTGCAAGCCCCAACACCAGACGCTCCTGAGGCGGCCCCATGGCTGGCTGAAACCGCTTCCATCTCGGTGGCACCTCCTCTCCCGGCTCTACCGGCCCCTGCAGCGCCCGTCGGGATGATGGAGGAACTGGCTGCCCAGGTCCGCCGCATGGATGGAGACCTAGCCAAGATCCTCGCCGTACTCCAGCTTACGATGAGAGTCAAGCCCCCAGGGAAGATCCAGCTCGCCGACAGCCCACGGGACGTTCCCTGGATGCAACGGAGAAGGACCAACGACTCGCGGTATGGGTCTCCTATTTGTTACAGGTGCAACAAGTCTGGACACTACTCCAGGCGATGCCCGTTAAACGAGCAACCCCTGGGGCCAAGGGCCAATCCTCAGGAGTAGACCCCAATGGCCCCCCGATTGGCGAGACCGGTACGTTGGAGCCCGCCCCATCATTCCCCTGGCGGTGGACGGCGTCCCGACCATGGCCCTATTGGACACAGGATCACAGGCAACCACTATGCCATATACATTGTACCAGCAGTGTTGGAGTGATGGGGAACTTGCCCCCCCTGATGACAGCCTGACCATTGTTGCGGCCAATGGGCTCCCTATGACCCAGGTGGGCTACAAAGAAGTGGCCCTGACCGTGGGACGTACGGAGCTAAAACACCAAGGGATGATTGTGGTGCTGAATGAACCCAGTGACCATAACCCAAAAGTAATTTTAGGGACTAATGGGATGGAGCATTTTATGGGTGAGGTGCTGAGTTTGTTGCAGCAGTTGGCTGCCACTGCAGGAGGAGACCGACAGAGGGCAGTACAGCGTGAGATCCGGGACCTCCTACATCGGCAGCAAGCGAACTTGATGGGTGGAGAGATTGGTGGAGTAAGGGTGATGGATGTGGCCCCCTTGGTGGTGCCACCAAGAAGCGAGATGATGATTTGGTGTAGGGCAGCAGTAGGCCCCCAAGGGCATGATTACCCGACGATGGTGCAGCCCACGCCTTCAGAGCACTGGCCCACGGTGATGGCGGCCAGAGGGGTGATTGACGTCAAAAAAGGGAGAGTGCCTGTGAGAGTGCTGAATTGTGGGGAGGAAGAGGTTAGGCTTCCCTGCTATGCCACCATTGCCAAGCTGCTCACCATAGATCCCCACGCCGTACATGAAGCCAGCCCTCCTACCTTTGCATCCCCCACAAATATTGGCGCACCCCTCGAACAGTCCAAGTAGTGGTGCCAGGAACTGCTTGTAGGCACTGAAGCGACACCTACGCATCACAAAGAGGGGGTATACAGGGTAGTACAGGAGTATGAGCAGGTTTTCAGCAAGCACCCACTAGACTTCGGGAGGATTAAAGGGGTTCAACACCATATCCCCACAGGCATACATCCACCCATCAAGGAGAGGTATAGGCCAATCCCACCAGCACACTATCAATGCGCTAAGGACATGTTGAGGAATATAAAGGAGGCAGGGGTCATACGGGATAGTTGTAGTCCCTGGGCAGCTCCACTGGTGCTGGTGAAGAAGAAGGATGGCACCATGAGAATGTGTGTGGATTACCGGAAGATCAATCAAATAATGCATAAAGATGCCAATCCTCTTCCCCGTATTGAAAAGTCGCTGGCTGCGCTGAAAACGGCTAACTATTTCTCTACCCTTGACCTTACCAGCGGGTACTGGCAGGTGGCGGTTGCACCAGAAGATCGTGAGAAGACTGCATTTGCCACCCCCATGGGGCTCTGCGAGTTCAACAGCATGCCGTTTGGGCTGTGCAACGCCCCTGGGACCTTCCAACGACTCATGGAATGCTGCCTCGGACACCTCAATTTTGAGACCGTCTTGCTATATCTGGATGACGTGATCGTGTATTTCCAGACGTACGAGGCACACCTAGGGCACCTGGCTGAAGTATTCGCGTCCCTAGCCAAATACGGGATGAAGCTGAAGCCCTCCAAGTGCCACCTTTTGAAGCCCAAAGTGCAGTACCTAGGACACGTGGTGAGCGCAGAGGGTGTCGCCCCAGACCCCGAGAAGATCACCGCTATACAGGACTGGCCGCGTCCAACCACAGTGAGAGAGGTGAGGCAGTTCCTGGGCCTAGTGGGCTATTATCGCCGCTTCATCAAGGGTTACACAAAGAAGGCTGCATCTATGCAAGACCTCCTCGTGGGACAGACCAAGAGCCCCTGGACCCTCGTTTGTGTGGGAAGAGAAGCATGAGGATCCTTTCACCAGCTGAAGTCGGCCTTGACTGGGGAAGAAATTCTGGCGTACCCCGATTACGGCCTCCCATTCATCCTCTAAACCGACGCCAGCAATGTGGGCCTAGGGGCAGTCTTGTCCCAGGTCCAGGACGGGAAGGAGAAAGTGATCGCCTACACCAGCATGAAACTAAGGCCCTCGGAAAGAAACCCTGAGAATTACAGCTCCTTCAAGCTTGAGTTCTTGGCCCTGGTGTGGGCAATCACCGAAAGGTTTAAGCATTACCTTGCCACGGCAAAATTCACTGCCTACATGGACAATAATCCATTAACCCACCTGGATACAGCCAAGAACAAAGGTGGGTGGCTTGGCTGTCTAACTACGACTTTACTATCAAATACAGAGCCGGCCGCAAGAACACCAACGCGGACGCATTATCCCGAATGCCACACCTACTTGATGGAGGGGCAGAAGATGATGACCTTGAAGAAATCGAGTTACCAGCATTCCACCGGCCACTGGCTGAAAAGCCCTGTGTCAGTCAGCAACAGGTGAACCTGGACCCGTTACCCAGTCAGGGATGGCAAGAGGCTCAAGATCAGGCGCCTGCTGTCCAGTTGGTTAAGACCATGATTGAACGGGGCTCCTCCAAAATGGACCCCGCTGCTCTCCCAGAAGCCCAGCGGCTATGGAAGGAAGGGGCCCGGCTGTGCCTACATCAAGGGAAGCTGTATCGGGAACTGATCAACCCAAAGACTCATGAGAAGGTTCGCCAGCTGGTGGTTCCTCAGGTTAACGTGCCCAAGGTTCTACAAGCTTACCATGACGGTGCCGGGCACTTTGGTTGGAAGAAGCTGGAGATGCTGTTGAGAGAGCGGTTCTATTGGAGTGGGATGCGGGAGTCCGTAGAGGCCTGGTGCCGAGAGTGTGGTCCCTGTACGCTGAGAAGAAGGGACGAAGCCAGCCAGAAGGCCCCTCTACGACCAATCATTACCCACCAACTGCTGGAGTTGGTCGCTCTGGACCACGTCAAGCTCACACCTAGCCGAAGTGGGTACACCTATGCCTTGACCATTGTGGAGCACTACTCAAGGTTCATGGTGGTTGTTCCAGTCAAAGATCTGACCGGCCGTACTGCAGCTAGAGCGTTCCAGGCCTACTTTTGTCGACCGCACGGATACCCAGAAAGGGTGCTTAAGGACCAGGGTTCAGCCTTCGAAGCAGAGGTGTTTCAAGAGTTTTGCCAATTATACGGTTGCAAGAAAATCAGGACCACGCCATACCATGCCCAAACTACTGGGATGTGTGAGAAGATGAACCACCTGGTTCTGGATCTCCTCAGGATACTACCATTGGAAGAGCAAAACCTGTGGCCGGAGAAGCTGCCTGACCTGGTAGACATGTATAATAACATCCCCTGTGGTTCTACCAAATGCACACCGGCGTATCTGATGAGAGCCCGACCAGGCCGACTGCCGGTGGACCTGGAAATGGACTTGGAAGCTCCAGAGGCCCTCCCTTCGACTGCAGACTGGGATACCCGGCGGCAGGCGCAGTACCGACAGGTCCAGGAATATGTGGAGAAGAATCTGCGTGAGAGCCGAGAAAAACAAGAACAGTGCTTCAACAAGCGGGATCCAGCCGTTCCCTTTGAGCCCGGGGATGTAGTGCTGAAACGGAAGAGAAGAACCCATAAGCTTGATGACCAGTGGGAGAAAACCCCGCACGTCATACAGCCCACGGAATGGGGGAACGAGAAGACTTATCTGATTAGTCGTGACCAGGGGAAGACCTCGGCTGCAGTTTCCAGTGACCACCTGAAGAGGTGCCCACACCCCTTGAGATTGGCAATCGAAGTTCCGGTTCCCATACCGAATGGGAAAAAGGAAAAACAGGTGATCCACACAGTGATGGGTGACTTTCCAGCAGACTGGCCTATGCAGAACGGTGCGGTGATGGTTCCGGTGATAATGTTCCCACAACCAGTGGAAGAAATGGAAACAGAAACCTCCGCCAGTGAGCCGCTGGGACCAATGCCCAGGGATGCACCTATACCACGCCCCAGTAGATCTCCGCCCGCCATACCTGCCATATGGGAAGAGGAACAGGTTGTCTCCTCTATCCCATCACCCGCTACTAACGACATTGGGCCCCGAAGGTCCACACGCCCCAACCTAGGTAGGCCCCCGCTTAGGTATAGGGAAACTGCCATCTAGGGGTGCAGCATGTTGATTGTGTAAATATCTGAATGAATGAGCACTAATCATCCGAATACCTCACCTGATTGCCGTCCGTAAAAGGAGAAAGTTGTCCCCGTGGGGACTTTATGTGTTCCCACTAACCCCCTTCCAGAGACAAGGCCGAGAACTTGCAAGCCAACCACGAACTAGTGGCCTTGTAAATAATTTGTTGGGCCGTTTTCCGTTGCCGCCTCCAGAGAGGCAGATTGGGGGAAGGACCCGCAGCAGAGCAGGCTGGGGTCCGGTCACCACCAGGACCGGTGACCATCCTCCGGGGGTCAGGGGTCCCCCTGGACGTGGGGTCCCCTGAAATGACAGCCGGGTGCGAGACACCATACCCGTTCCTGCTCGGGTGACCTGGACCAGGACTGGGGTAAAGGGGTGCTGCCCGTTTCTTAGGGGCAGCATCAAGGTGTAGGTTGCTTGGGTGGGGGAGCGGAGGAACATGGACCCGTCCATTGTTAATAAAAATGTTTTATACCGTTAGTAACGTTCAAGAGAAAAGTCTCCCGTAAGGGAAGAATTAAAAGTAGGCTTAATGTTATATGTTTTTCCCATGTTAATTTATATTTTTCAGAAATAAAACCGGTGATGGACGGGCAGGCCGCGGACGGTCTGCATTTCACCAAGAGGGAATGTGACGCCCTGGACTAGCCAGGTAGTCACAAACACAACATCTCACACACCCCCTCCCCTGGTTAGGCAACAACAGTCAAACAAAATCCTTGTTGCCGTCCTCCAGGCTTGATGTCCACACCAGGTGGGGCGGAGCCAGGCGGTTGGCCCCGTTCACCGAGGAGTTCACAGGTATGGAAAACGAGGCGGGAGGAGGAGCAGGGTGCGGAAGAGGAAGACGACGTGGTGGATGATCCAGTAACTGACCCAACCTGGCAGGAGGATATGCAGAGCGAGGACAGCAGTGCACAGGGGGAGGGAGGCGTAGCATCCCAACAGGCAGTAAGAAGCAGGGTGGTGGCCCCAGGCAGAAGTCAGGCAACTGTTCCCCGGAACAACACGACACAAGGTGCCTGTACAAATGTTAGGTCTTCCCGAGTCTGGCAGTTTTTTAAGTTAGCTCCAGATGATTCTAAAAAGGCCATTTGCAACACCTGCCATGCCAGCATCAGCAGGGGTACCAAAACTAGCAGCCTGACCACCACCAGCATGATCAGGCACATGTCAGCCAAGCACCCGACTTTGTGGGATGTACAACAGAGTCGAGGAGCAGTGCTTGCTGATGTGACTGCTACGTCTTCGCTTGTTGTGCATGCGAGCCAATCCCCTGTCCATGCTGCCTGCGAACAAGCCTCCTCTGGCCCTGCACCTGCAGTTACCCACGCAGAAATAACACCATCATCAAGCACGTCCTTGTCCCAGCGCAGCGTTCAGTTATCCATTCAGCAAACCTTTGAACGCAGGTGCAAATACACTGCCAACGCCCCACATGCCACACTTCTAAATGCTAACTTTTCGCGACTGCTTGCGCTGGAAATGTTGCCTTTTAGGCTGGTTGAGACAGAAGCATTCCGCGACCTGATGGTGGCAGCTGTCCCACGTTACTCGGTCCCCAGCCGCCACTATTTCTCCCGGTGTGCCGTCCCCGCATTGCATAACCACGTGTCACAAAACATCACACGTGCCCTGAACAACGCTGTTTCAGCCAAAGTCCACCTAACCACAGACACGTGGACAAGTGCATGTGGGCAAGGCCGCTACATCTCGTTGATGTCACACTGGGTTAATATTGTGGAAGCTGGGACCCAGTCTGAGCGAGGGACGGAACACGTCCTTCACACACCAAGTTTTGCAGGCCCTACCTCAGTCAGGGTTTCACCCACACTCTACAGCTCCGGAATGTCATGCTCCTCAGCCTCCTCCTCCTCCTGCGCATCCTCATCCACTTTACCCTCCACACCAGTCCCAAGCTGGAAGTGTCGCGGGCGGAGGAGGGGACGCTGCGCTCTCCCACTGCTCGGGTCCGGCTGCCGCTGCTCTACGGCTGCTGCTGCTCATTGGCTCGAGCGATGGCCGGATCCCGGGGACTCGAGCGGCGCTACTCGCCCGTGAGTGAAAAGGGGTGGTTTGGGTTTTGGGGATATTGTCCGTGACGCCACCCACGGTTGTGGTGATTGTGTGGACACCACCGCTGCTCTGGACGGGGATCCCGGGAGCCTGTGACAGGGAGCAGCTTTGTTGTTATTTCTCGCCTCCGTGGGTAGGGGGGTTGGTTGTCCCGGGGCCCGGTGATGGGGTAGAGATGGATGACAGGCGGGTTGCGGGGCCTGATGAGGTGCAGGGTCGCAGGGGCAGTGCTGTGCCGCACGGCACGGAGGTACTCACTCAGCCCAATGATGATGACACAGTTCACGGTAAAACAAGTGGCTGGATGGACGGGTCCCTCGGACGACTGCGGTTGTTCCTCCCTGCAGGTTAGTGATGACTGTCTCTCCCTGCACCTAAGTTAAGTGTTGGTAGTGATGGTTTCCCACCGGTAACCCGCTCCCCGACCTGGATATGGGCCGGTGGATCCCCTTTTGCCCACAGGCGCTGGCCCTGGGAGACGGTTGCCCTTGGCGGTGGCGGTGTCTCCCCTTCACGGTTGGACGGTTGCCTTCTATCGGGACTTGGCTGTTTGGAAACCCTGAGGTCCCCTTCACTAACGGATTTGGCAAATTCACGGCGACACCAGCCTTGCCGGGATCCGAAAGTCCTCTGCCAATGGTGCTGGCTTCTCTTTGTATACCGGTCCGGTACGGCCGGGTCACCACCCGTCCACGGTCCTTACGGCAGACTCCAATCGGCCTCCACTGCAGACGGTCACCACATCCTGCCAACCTTGCTCTCCTGTCCGGGCTACACACCCGGACCAACTTCAGGCTCTTTGCTGTCACTTTTCTCCTCTCTACTACTTTCCTCCTTCCACTTCCTTAGCTTAACTCTCACTGCCTGTGTTTTCCCTCCTCCTTGGTGGGTGGAGACCAACCGCCTGGCTCCACACCCTGGTGTGGACAACAGCCCCTGGGGAAGGCAACAAGGATTTTGTGTTTTGACTATGATATGCCTGCAGGGAGTGTGGGGTGTTTAAGTGTTGTGCTCTGTGGCCCCTGGCTTGTCCAGGGCGACACAGAAGCACTGCAGCACTGCCTCGGCGAAGCGGCAACAGGCAGTGCTGAAGCTAATCTGCATAGGTGACAAACCCCACAATGCAGAAGAGGTGTGGACAGCTCTGAAACAGCAGGCAGATCACTGGCTCACAACTCTGAACCTAAAGCCAGGAAAGGTCGTGTGTGACAATGGCCGGAACCTGGTGGCGGCTTTGAGGCGAGGCCAGCTGACACATGTTCCATGCGTGGCCCATGTGCTCAACCTCGTGGTTCAGCGGTTTCTAAAGTCATACCCAGAGCTGTCTGATCTGCTGGTAAAAGTTCGCTGCCTGTCTGCACATTTTCGAAAGTCACCTACTGCTTCAGCCGGCCTTGCCGGCTTTCAGCGCCGTTTGCATCTTCCGGCTCACAGACTGGTGTGTGATGTCCCCACGCGTTGGAATTCAACTCTGCACATGTTGGTCAGGATATGTGAGCAGAAGAGGGCAGTTGTTGAGTACCTGCATCACCTAAGCCGTCGGGAAATGGGTCAAACTCCACACTTAACACCTGAGGAGTGGAGATGGATGTCCGACCTATGTACCATCCGCCAAAACTTTGAGGACTCCACCAAGATGGTGAGCGGCGATGACGACATTATTAGCGTCACCATACCGCTTCTCTGCCTTCTAAAATGGTCTCTGCTCAAAAAACAACCATGATGCATTGCAGGCGGAGCGCGATGAGTTTGAGCAAGAAACAGTAGTGGGTGTGGGTGATAACACACAGCCCAGCCTCGTCTCATCACAACGTGCAGTGGAGGACTATGACGAGGAGGAGGATGAAGACATGGAGCAACTCTCTGGCCAAATTGAGGATATGACATGCAGTCATATCCTCGGTTCAGCTTGGCTGGCCAGAGGACAGGGTAGATGATGAGGAGAAGGAGGAGGAGGAAGACAGCATGTTCAGTCATCGTGTTGGTCAGGATACTGAAGTCCTGGCTGTTAAGAGTCTGGCGCACATGGCTGACTTTATGGTAAGCTGCCTGTCTCGTGACCCTCGCGTTAAGAACATCTTGGCCGACAATCATTACTGGTTGGTAACACTGTTAGACCCATGCTAAAAGGAGAACTTTATGTCTCTTATTCCCGAGGCGGAGAGGTCAGGCAAAATGCAGCAGTTCCAGAAGGCCATAGTCACGGAAGTAGGCAAAGCATTCCCCTCACAAAACGCTAGCGGCATAGGTCAGGAATCAGTGGACAACCAAGGCGTACAGCCAAGAGGGGCACAAGTCCAATCCGCCAGAGGTAGGGGAACAGTCTTTAAGATGTGGGACAGTTTTCTCAGCCCCTCACATACCACAGCCCCTGAGGTGCGGGGTAGTGCCACAAGAAATCCTAAGTTTGCCCAGATGCTCAAGGAGTACCTTGCAGATCAAACAACTGTACTCCGACATTCCTCTGTGCCTTACAATTAATGGGTATCCAAGCTGGACAGACACGTGGCATGAATTGGCTCTCTACGCCTTGGAAGTCCTGGCCTGCCCTGCCGCTAGCGTTTTGTCAGAGCGTGTTTTTAGTGCCGCAGGTGGAATCATTACAGATAAACGCACCCGCCTGTCAACTGTAAATGCTGACAGGCTGACTCTGATCAAGATGAACAAGGGTTGGATTGGGCCAGACTTCACCACACCACCAGCAAATGACAGCGGAATTTAAAGTTTGTAACGGGAATTTTCCATGTACCTCCACTCAACCATGGTAACACACTTCTGGACTTTGGCTAATCGCTGGACTGCTCCTCCTTCTCCTCATGCGCCATCATGATGACCGTTACAATAGTTAGGCCGTTGTTTCAGGTATACCCCCAGTGGTAAATTTTTTCGCCCATTCTTTCAGAATGGGCATTACAACGACAGGAGACCCGCTCCTTTGCAATGGTAACAATGTTTTGAGGCCCTCATGCACATCTCTATCCAGGGACAATGTGGAGCCTCCAAATTTTTGGCTGCCCTGCCTAAGGGCTATACTACAATAGACCCACTGCCTTACAATGGGCACTTCAGGTTTACAGGCCATCATGCACGTCTCTATCCAGGGACAATATGGAGCCTGACGCTGCCACCGACAGGCACACACGTGCGGTTTTTAAATGCAAGCACGGACGCAATAAGAACCTAACAGGTTTTTAGGAGCGACAATTACTGAGAAGTCTGACACTATCAGCCACTGCTGACTGACGTGTATTATACACTAGACTTGTGCGTTATATAATAGTTTGTGAAAAACGCACACAAGTGCACCTGTACGCTGCCACCGACAGGCACACACGTGCGGTTTTTAAATGCAAGCACGGACGCAATAAGAACCTAACAGGTTTTTAGGTAGCGACAATTACTGAGAAGTCTGACACTATCAGGCACTGCTGACTGACGTGTATTATACACTAGACTTGTGCGTTATATAATAGTTTGTGAAAAACGCACACAAGTGCACCTGTACGCTGCCACCGACAGGCACACACATGCGGTTTTTAAATGCAAGCACGGACGCAATAAGAACCTAACAGGTTTTTAGGAGCGACAATTACTGAGAAGTCTGACACTATCAGCCACTGCTGACTGACGTGTATTATACACTAGAATTGTGCGTTATATAATAGTTTGTGAAAAACGCACACAAGTGCACCTGTACGCTGCCACCGACAGGCACACACGTGCGGTTTTTAAATGCAAGCACGGACGCAATAAGAACCTAACAGGTTTTTAGGAGCGACAATTACTGAGAAGTCTGACACTATCAGCCACTGCTGACTGACGTGTATTATACATTAGACTTGTGCGTTATATAATAGTTTGTGAAAAACGCACACAAGTGCACCTGTACGCTGCCACCGACAGGCACACACGTGCGGTTTTTAAATGCAAGCACGGACGCAATAAGAACCTAACAGGTTTTTAGGAGAAAAAATTACTGAGAAGTTTGACACTATCAGACACTGCTGACTGACGTGTATTATTCACTAGACTTGTGCGTTATATAATAGTTTGTGAAAAACGCACGCAAGTGCACCTGTACGCTGCCACCGACAGGCACACACGTGCGGTTTTTAAATGCAAGCACGGACGCAATAAGAACCTAACAGGTTTTTAGGAGAAAAAATTACTGAGAAGTCTGACACTATCTGGACTGTTTTAGACTGTGTACACCAGCCCCAGATATGATGAAGGCTGGTATACGGTCACCACTAGGAATGGCTATATACCCTGCCTGCCTGCCTGTATACTGCCTCAATAGTCCTGACAAGGACTCTTCTGGTCACTAGCCTGTATTCCGACCTGGCTATACCCTGCCTGTATATAGCAACAATAGTCCTGAGAAGGACTCTGCTACTGTACTCCGACCTGGCTATACCCTGCCTGCCTGTATACAACTTATTGTATGTCCTGAGAAGGACTTCTGGTCACACTGTTTGCAGCCCTGCTCCGGAACTAACTATAAAGGGCCGCAAACCTTTCCCTGAAGCAGCGACCCTCTCCCTGCACTGACTGTCTGGATGGCTGTGAGCAGAGCACAGCGCGCCCGCCGGTATAAAGGCTCGGTCACGCTGTGCAGGCCGGCCAATCACTGCAATTCCACAACTAACAGGGCTGTGGCATTGCAGTGGTCTGCCAGCCAATCCCTGCATGAGGGCTGGCTCTCAAAAGAGCGCCAACATGCAGGGATGAAGACCACGAGTACAGCACGAGTATCGCGAGATTACTCGGTCCCCGCCGAGTAGCCCGAGTACAGTGATACTCGTGCGAGTACCGAGTAGTAACAAGCATACTCGCTCATCACTAATAAATGGTATTGATAGACACTGCCTCACCTCACTGATGCCGAACCAGTGCCTTTATGTGATACATGTGTGCGCTGTGCAGCCCCGGGAGATGGTGACTGAATATGGAAACCTTACCATGGGAATTGTTACCCTGTGCCAGACATGGGGCAGCACAGTGTTGGAGTCTGAAGGGGCCATAGTGCTCTTCTTAGTATTTCTGCTCCGGCAGTACAGGCCCAGCGGCTGTTGTGTACTGGCATCTACATGTGGTACCAAAGCTCGGTCTCTGTCCCTCTTGCCCGCGCCTTACCAAATCACTGCTCATCAGCAGATTGTTGGATCAGGTGTTTGCGTCCCTTATATTCCATGTATTCCCATGGCCAACATGAACAAGATCACTTTTACTTTGTATCACTGTTCCATATTATTTCTCTAGAAGTCTCCAATTTCATATTCTGACTCGTTAGCCTTTATCTCACTCAGGTTAGTTGCTCAACCCCAGAAGTGACTGTGGCCGTGATGAATGAAATTGACCGAAGAGGAACTCTTAAAAACGCCCTAGCAGGGAGGGACGAGAAGCAGCTCTGCCGAATACTCACCTTCCTCATAAAGTAAGTCGTCAGCCGCATTTTACTCATCAGAGTTGAATACAACATCTATAAATAGAAACAACACATATCTCACAAAAAGAGCCATTAAATGTGAGCACCAGGCCTACCGAGATGAGGCAGGGAGGGTGCCAGCACTACTCATGATGAGGATAATACACAGGAGAACGAGAGTAAAGTGCAATTATAAATAATTTTTATTGAATACACAACAAGAAAAGTAGTAGTTAAAATGGTACACTACCAAAAAATCCTAGGGATACATACATATAAGACCCAAAAAATTCATAGTAGCCCATCCAATTAATCTAGAATATTATATATAGACATCTATGTTAAATAAGGGCTAACAAGTGGAAGGGTCTGATATGGACGATATGGGTAATTCAAAAAGGGACTGCCTTTAAGTTATAGTACACAAATCAAACCATGATTCCCCACCATGTATTGGTAGGAAATCATGGTGATCATGCTGGAGGCACCGTGGGGGAATAGATGTTAGTACTAGACCAATAGGGATAGCACCAAATGACAGTACAACCAGAGTGTGCAGGGTAAAAGGATTCTCTTACCTAAAGTGCTGAAGTGCAGTGTCAGTGCAAAAAAGTCACGATGCGACCAGCAAAGAAATAAAGCGGTCCCAATTGAAATAGAACGGTATCCCTATAGATGGCCAAAGGTCTCCATCCGACGCGCGTTTTGCGAGGATTCTGTAGCTTTATCAAGGTGGGGAACCAAGGTAGTGAGCCCAAGACCTGCATGCCTCTTATATACCCCTCCTAAAGTGGAATCAACAGGTGTGTGGCTGGGAGTGACGTAAAACCGGAAGTGACCTATGTTGTGTTACCACAAAGCGTTATTAGCAACATACATCAAAATAGTCAGAATATATTAAACATATTTATCTATAGTACATGTATACCAATCACAGTTCGGCCGCTATGTTTTTAAATCACCCCAAATACCATGAACTGGGTAGACAGGGTTACTATCAAAACCACGGCCCGATTAGCGTGGTAACCAAGGACGCACTTCCTGAATGAAAACCGGAAGTCGTCATAAGACCCAGAATACACTTCTCCCAATCGTCAGATGAGTGCTATGCAATTCAACCAATAGTAATCCAAGTTGGAACTTATACAGGTTGTCATGCCCGACAGGAAGGTCCCACGTGATTGCTGGGGACGCGTCAACCCCGCAACCACACCCCACCATTCCCAATCAGGTTGGACAGAACCAGAAGACCAAAGTACGCCCTATCACGTGTCGAGCCATGTCTACACCCGCCCACCTGATCCAAGGGACGCGTACCCCTGGAAACAGAACGAGCGTGTGTGTCAGACAGGCACCGAAAATGTTAGGGGAACTAACACAAGCATAGCAATTAAGGTAGTCCAAAAGTGAACCACAATAATAATACCTAAATTATGCAGTTTAAACGGTGTAGATCATAGAATATGTCAAATTATACACTTGCATTATTAGGGAACTTTTGGACCACTGCCGATCACTCAGGCAAATAGTGCCAAATTAAAAGAAAGGTCCAACAGGAGAATGATACAAATATAATCAATAGAAGGACCACTTGGGGACGCACAGATAATTCTTCAGGTTTTCTGGATGTAATATATCCAGCGAGGATCCACATCACACAATAGGCCACAAGGACTGGAAAGTCATATAATTCACGCAAATGGGGAATAAATAGATGATTCTTCAGGTTTCCTAGATGTGACACGTCCAGCAGAGATCCAAATCCCACAGCAAGCCACAAGGACCGCAAAGTCAATCAAATTGCACAAAAGAGGGATAGGTCTAAAAAATAATGTATCAAAAATTAATAGCAGGTCAGAGATCAATACAAGAATGAGCCAAACGTCGCTCATAGTAGTGCAAGAGATGATAAAATAAAGATGACAAAACAATTAAAAAACACTAAAAAACTAACAAACAATTGGGTTAAAAAAGGGGATTATGAAAAAGGAGAAGAGAGGGAGAGAATAGGGAGGACTGATGGTATTACATGATAGGAAGGACACAAAGCTGATGTTCTCATTAAGCCCATTCGGGGCCAGAGTGTCCAAAGTGGAGATCCATCGGGCCTCGACCTGGGCCAATCGCTTTTTCAAATCGCCTCCACGAGACCCACCACGAACGTGGTCAATACCCCGTATCTTAAGTCCAGACGGGTTACTCCCATGGAATTTATGAAAGTGCCTAGGGAGTGTTTTCAGCGTAGTAGGATCAATAGCATCCCTAGCGGCACTAATATCCCGCACATGCTCCCTCGTGCGTACCCTCAACTCACGTGAGGTGAGGCCGATATACACGAGAGAGCATGGGCACGTGGCATAATAGATAACGTGTGTGGTAGCACACGTAATATGACACCGGATATTGAACGTCCTGGTGCCATTAGATGACATAAATGAAGAGGTACGAATGATATTCTGGCAGGCCAAACATCGACCACATGGGAAACACCCAACCAAGGGGCCACGGGTACTAAAAGGGTTGGAAATAGGTGGTATATAATGGCTCCTTACCAAAATATCTCGAAGGTTTTTGGAACGGCGAGCCGTCATAAGAGGACCGGAGGGGAGGACATCTGCCAGGATAGGATCCGATCGAAGAACAGGCCAGTGCCTGATTAGAATTTCTCGCATGGTCTGCCAATGGCCGTTGTAGGTGCCTATGAAATGAATAGGAGGGTCAGATTTTTGAGACTTAGGAATGTATTGAAGTAATTGTTGACGAGGAGTCCGCTTAGCGCGTAAATACCCCTTCCGAATACAGCGATTGCTGTACCCTCGGTCCCTGAATCGGCATCTGAGGTCGGCCGACTGTAACTCAAATGCATCATTGGAGGAACAGATCCGCCTCGTTCTCAAGAACTGGCCAGTCGGGTTGGCGCGTATTGTGGAAGGTGTATGGGCAGATGAGGCATGCAGCAGGGCATTGACTGAAGTAGATTTCCGATGGACACTAGTCTGAATAACCGACATAGGGTCCACCTCGATGTTAATATCTAAAAAGTCAATGCACCTGCTGCTATGCTTGTAAGTTAGTTTGATATTGAAATTATTGGTGTTCAAATGCCCCATAAATTCGTCAAGCTGCTCCACTGTGCCCTGCCAAAAAAACAAAACGTCATCAATATATCTGAGCCAGCACTGCACATGGGAGCTAAGCCCAGTGCCACCCTCGCCCAATACCAACCTCTCCCACATACCGAGGAAGAGGTTGGCATACGAGGGGGCACAGGCCGCCCCCATGGCAGTGCCACGCTGCTGCAGATAAAATTGGTCCTTGAAAATAAAAAAATTATGTGTAAGGGCAAAGTGGAGCAGCTCAAGGATAAATTTGTTAAGTTCGCCATCCCGACTGCCCATCTCCAGAAAAAGGCGGGTAGCCTCCAACCCATCCTGATGGGAAATACAGGTGTACAGGCTCTCCACATCAGCTGTAACAATCAACATGTTATGATCCATAAAGATGCCATCGATCCGCCGGAGCACATCAGTCATGTCACGGACATAGGAGGGCAAGGTTTCTACCAGGGGTTTCAGATGGTAATCAATAAATTTGCAGATGGGATCACACAGGCCTCCTATGCCGGACACGATGGGGCGCCCCGGGGGGCAGAGGGCATCTTTATGGATTTTAGGCAACAGATAAAAGGTAGGTACCTTAGGATATTTGGTGGAGAGCCCGTCTACCATTTTGTTGGTAATTATACCAACCTCAGATGCCGATTCAAGGATTTTGGAAAGACATGGCTCGACACGTGATAGGGCGTACTTTGGTCTTCTGGTTCTGTCCAGCCTGATCGGGAATGGTGGGGCGTGGTTGCGGGGTTGACGCGTCCCCAGCAATCACGTGGGACCTTCCTGTCGGGCATGACAACCTGTATAAGTTCCAACTTGGATTACTATTGGTTGAATTGCATAGCACTCATCTGACGATTGGGAGAAGTGTATTCTGGGTCTTATGACGACTTCCGGTTTTCATTCAGGAAGTGCGTCCTTGGTTACCACGCCAATCGGGCTGTGGTTTTGATAGTAACCCTGTCTACCTAGTCCATTGTATCTGGCTCGACATGTGATAGGGCATACTTTGGTCCTCTGGTTATGTCTAAGCCGATCGGGAATGGTGGGGCGTGTTTGCGGGGCTGACGCGTCCCCAGCAGTCACGTGGGACCTTCCTGTCGGGTGTGACAACCTGTATGAGTTCCAACCTGGATTTCCATTGGTTGAATTGCACAGCACTCATCTGACGATTGGGAGATGTGAATTCAGGGACTTATGACGACTTCCGGTTTTCATTCAGGAAGTGCGTCCTTGGTTACCACGCTAATCGGGCCATGGTTTTGATAGTAACCCTGTCTACCCAGTTCATGGTATTTGGGGTTATTTAAAAACGTAGCGGCCGAACTGTGATTGGTATACATGTACTATCGATAAATATGTTTAATATATTCTGACTATTTTGATGTATGTTGCTAACAACGCTTTGTGGTAACACAACATAGGTCACTACCGGTTTTACGTCACTCCCAGCCACACACCTGTTGATTCCACTTTAGGAGGGGTATATAAGAGGCATGCAGGTCTTGGGCTCACTACCTTGGTTCCCCACCTTGATAAAGCTACAGAATCCTCGCGAAACGCGCGTCGGATGGAGACCTTTTGGCCATCTATAGGGATACCATTCTATTTCAATTGGGACTGCGTTATTTCTTTGCTGGTCGCATCGTGACTTTTTTGCACTGACACTGCACTTCAGCACTTTAGGTAAGAGAATCCTTTTACCCTGCACACTCTGGTTGTACCGTCATTTGGTGCTATCCCTATTGGTCTAGTACTAACATTTATTCCCCCACGGTGCCTCCAGCATGATCACCATGATTTCCTACCAATACATGGTGGGGAATCATGGTTTGATTTGTGTACTATAACTTAAAGGCAGTCCCTTTTTGAATTACCCATATCGTCCATATCAGACCCTTCCACTTGTTAGCCCTTATTTAACATAGATGTCTATATATAATATTCTAGATTAATTGGATGGGCTACTATGAATTTTTTGGGTCTTATATGTATGTATCCCTAGGATTTTTTGGTAGTGTACCATTTTAACTACTACTTTTCTTGTTGTGTATTCAATAAAAATTATTTATAATTGCACTTTACTCTCGTTCTCCTGTGTATTATCTATAAATAGAAGACTCTGTATGCCAATATATGGTAACTTTTAATATTAGAGGGGTTGTACAATAGAAGAAAAACATGGCCTCTTCCCTCCGTGCTGTACCTGTCAATAGGTCGTGTGTGGTAATGAAGCCAGTGAAGCTCAGACCCATATAGTTTGGTGCAGCTCGGCTATGTGTGGCCATCTTTAATAATTGTGGACAACTCCTTTAAATCTGAAATCTTATCAGAAAATTATAAGTTGCCAAAATACTCTTATTTTCCTGGAATGTCTTCTTTGTTCCTAATGGCCCCCATATCGAGGAGCAGGGTCTTCATATACTTCATCATAGACTGAATATACATTTCATTTTTATCAGCCAGGATTGTGATATTTTCACTGCAGAATATATGATAACATTAATCACCTCTTTATTTTTATTTTTACAGGCACATAGTAGATCCTCGATTTGCCCCAATCTTGTTAAACGTATCTGAAAAAGTAATTGGTAAGTGTGACAAAGGGGTCCGCATGTAACTCCATTAACCAGCACTGGTTACACTCTACTTGGTCTTCTCCACCCTCTAAGGACACGTTGGCCGCGTCCTGTAGCTCATGTTCGGTTTGGTCACAATTATGCTCTCTTTATAGAATTAGAAATATTGCACAGGGATTTAAAGGCTATAGATGACTGACTTAAACAATGTTTTCAAATGTTAGTTGTTACTAGTGATGAGTGCGCACTACCATGCTCGGGTGTTCAGTACTTGTAATGAGTTGTTGGATGCTCGGATGGGCACAACTCGAGTACCGAGTATAATGGAAGTCAATTGTGAACTCAAGCCACTTTACAGTAACTCTTCTAGAAAAATGCTTGAATTCCCTATTGTCTTCCATTATACTCGGTACTCGAGATGCACCCATCCGAGTATACGACCTGCTCATTATGAGTACTGAGCATGGTAGTGCTCACTCATCACTAATGGTGACCTTTAGTTAATAAACCCCCCCACAAGGAAGCACGGATAGTACCAGAATAGAGGTAGAAAACAAAGTTCTTGTCTTGTTTTAATGTAATTAATATTTCATTAAAACAAGACATTTAAAAACATATCAGAAGGTAATAAAAAAAAATATGGAACTGCACACGGAAAAGAAAGCTGGAGGCGACCGGTCCAAATAGACTGCATCAAAGGAAAGAATATCTAGATTACATTACAAAGGATCAGAGGAAAATGCTGACAGAGAAATAGGAAAAATCAATCTTAAAGGGAATGTGTCACCATGTTTTTGCCACCTAAGCTGAGAGCAGCATAATGTAGAGACAGAGACCCTGATTCCAGTGATGTGTCTCTTACTGGGCTATTTACTGTAGTTTTGATAAAATCACTGATTAATCAGCAGTAGATTATCATTACAGGACTACTTGGCGTGGTGCCCGGTAGTCCAGCATATTCATGAGTTCCGCATAACTGCTAAATGTGCAGCAGAGAAAACATAGACAGCAGACAGCTCAGTCAGTGACACATCACTGGAATCAGTAAAGGAAAAAGGAAGAGAATGCATCGGACAAGAGAAATGGAGGAAAAACCTGGGTTCCTTGACACTTAATAAAAAAAAAAAAAAAGTTTTTTTATTCATCCAAAAATATAAAGTGAAAAGGGTCTACTTCACTTCTATGGCAGATCACTGGGTGTAGGTCCAGTAGGGGCTACGCGTTTTGGCGCTACAATGCCCTTTCCTCACGGTCCATAACCAGCCTGTGTGAAAGTGCAATGTTTTTAAAATAGAAGGTAACATTGGACTTTCACACAGGCTGGTTATGGATCATGGGGAAGTCGCATTGTAGCGCCGAAACGCGTAGCCCCTGCTGTACCTACACCCAGTGATCTGCCATAGAAGTGAAGTGGCCATTTTTAACTTTATATTTTTGGATGAATAAAGACATTTTTTTTTAATTGTCAAGGACCCCACGTGTTTCCTCCATTTCTCTTGTCCGCTAGATTCTTTTTTCCTTTACTGATTTTGGCGGCTGGCTCCCACCCTCCTCCGTGCGGACTCTGAATACGGGCTATGATTCACAAGGAAACATGTTATGAAGCTGACGGTTTCTCTCCATATATTTTTTGTATCTCTGAATTCGGGGTCTCTGCCTCTACATTATGCTGCTCTCAGATGGGGGAGCAAAAACCTGGTGACAAGTTCTCTTTAATTAGTATAGAACTTACATAGAGAATAGAAGTACAGAAGCAATATTAAGCAAGTCACATACATGAATAAGGGATGCAGAAATCAGAATAAGAACAGTAAACCTCCAATAGAGAGAGCCGGGTATCGGGGTACCACACCGCGCCCGACGCGCTTTATACACTCCACGTGTACTTCACTTTTGTACTTATATTCTTTTTGGAGAGAATCTAATACATAGGATTGTTCATCACTTTGAGTTCCTGAAAGGAGATGGCGTCTTCTGATTCTGAGACAGATAAATGTATTTATGGATCGGGGGACACTGTCCATTTTGGGGGCATTTGTTGAATTTGTGTTCAATGTCCAAACATTTATTCTTTTTCTTTTTAGACATTTATTCTTCCACCATAAACCAGTCATCTGTAGTGGATAAATTATTTCTGAGGCTCCAAGACACACTGGTAAAAGAAGTCAGTTATCAGGAAGAGCTGCTGGAAGTTTTGGGGATGATGGACACTCTTTTTGCCACTATGGCAAGTAAAAAAACAGCCGTCCCCACAGAGACCAAACCAACAAGTATTTCAGACGAAAAGAACTTGACTGTAAAATCCTCGTCGTGATCCCACCATCACCAGCGGACAGATATTTTTTTATACCACTTTTAATATATTTTATATGGGATGGATTGATGTAAAGCAAATGTAGACATTGTTTTAGATCCCATGTAGCCGGTTTCCTAATTCTGAGGGTTGATCAGTCACCGCCTTTTAAAGAAAGTGTTTGAGGTGACTTCGTTTCTACATGGACTGGATATTTGTCAAATGGCATCATTGTAAATTAATACAGATAAAAGTCCTCCATCTTCCTGTGTGGTGTTTTAGGGGGCATGATGCTAGTTTGTCTAATTTGCTCTTGCAGAGTTGGCAGGATCCTGGTCTTGTCACATGGTGTAGACTGGGGGTATCCCGGCATTGCCACATGACCGGAGTATCTATGGCATAACTTAGGGAGTATGATAAAATAGCTGCTGTTCCAAAAATGGGTTCCTATTAGAAGAGATGAGCGAATTGTGTCCATGGTCCATGAGTCAGTGGCCACTTCCGGGGTCCACAGCTCCCGAACATATGAACTGCCTGCCAGGATCTAAGATGGTAACATTGCACTGCTGATGAAATCTATGTTTCAGCATTATATTCAGCTTTCCACAAGCCATCCTTATTAGTTACTGGCTGTAGTACCGGCGTTGCACAGGATAGTAACTAGGTGTCTCTCACTCTCCCTCTCTGTCTCCCTCCCCCTCTGTCTGTCTCCCCCTCTGTCTGTCTCCCCCTCTGTCTGTCTCCCCCTCTGTCTGTCTCCCCCTCTGTCTGTCTCCCTCTCTGTCTGTCTCCCCCTCTGTCTGTCTCCCCCTCTGTCTGTCTCCCTCTCTGTCTGTCTCCCCCTCTGTCTGTCTCCCCCTCTGTCTGTCTCCCCCTCTGTCTGTCTCCCCCTCTGTCTGTCTCCCTCTCTGTCTGTCTCCCTCTCTGTCTGTCTCCCCCTCTGTCTGTCTCCCCCTCTGTCTGTCTCCCTCTCTGTCTGTCTCCCTCTCTGTCTGTCTCCCCCTCTGTCTGTCTCCCCCTCTGTCTGTCTCCCTCTCTTCCTCTCTGTCCTTTCTGTCTCACAATCGTACAAAATGCAAAAACTGCAGCACCTCCAGTCAGTAGCTGCTCATGCACATCGCACAATATAGCAGCATTTGGACACACGTCCAATATCAAGGGATCACTTGATTACACATACCGCAGCAAAGGAAAGATGACTGCGTCCTTTGGGTGAAATAAACGCTCTTTTCTTTATTCCGTCAGTGCACAGAAGAGCAACGTTTCGACCAATTCGTCTTTGTCAATCTTGACGATCTTTCCTTTCCTCTCTGTGTCTGTCTCTCTCACTCTGGGTGTGTGTGTGTGTGTGTCCGTCTCTCCACCGAAATCATATTAACTAACACAGAAGCCTCTTATACTAACAATGTCCTTTGTTGCCTATAGCAACCAATCACCGCTCCTATTAATGACTTGTAGCTCCCAGCTCCATTGACTTTAATATAAGGAGGTTTTTGGGCGAATAACTGTAAAGTGTGGGGTTAAATTTTCCCCTCAAAACATAGTCTATGATACTCCCTGAGTCAAGTGAGGCGTCTGCAAAATTTCATGATTGTAAATGTGACGAAGCAGATTCATTTAGCGGACACGCGCGCATACATACATACAGTGCCTTGCGAAAGTATTCGGCCTCTTTGAATTTTTCAACCTTTCCCCACATTTCAGGCTTCAAACATAAAGATAAAAAAAATAATTTTATGGTGAAGAATCAACAACAAGTGGGACACAATTGTGAAGTTGAACGAAATTTATTGCTTATTTTAAACTTTTATAAAAAATAAATAACTGAAAATTGGGGCGAGCAATATTATTCGTCTCCTTTAAGTTAATACTTTGTAGTGCCACCTTTTGCTGCGATTACAGCTGCAGTCGCTTGGGGTATGTCTCTATCAGTTTTGCACATCGAGAGACTGAAATTCTTGCCCATTCTTCCTTTGTAAACAGCTGGAGCTGAGTGAGGTTGGATGGAGAGCGTTTGTGAACAGCAGTTTTCAGCTCCTCTTTCCACATGTTCTCGATTGGATTCAGGTCTGGACTTTGACTTGACCATTCTAACACCTGGATAAGTTTTTGTGATCCATTCCATTGTAGATTTTGCTTTGTTTGGGATCATTGTCTTGTTGGAAGACAAATCTCCGTCCCAGTCTCAGGTCTTTTGTAGACTCCAGCAGGTTTTCTTCAAGAATGGTCCTGTATTTGGCTCCATCCATCTTCACATCAATTTTAACCATGTTCCCTGTCCCTGCTGAAGAAAAGCAGGCCCAAGCCATGATGCTGCCACCACCATGTTTGACAGTGGGGATGGTGTGTTCAGGGTGATGAGCTGTGTTACTTTTACGCCAAACATATCGTTTGGCATTGTGCCCAAATAGTTTGATTTTGGTTTCATCTGACCAGAGCACCATCTTCCACATGTTTGGTGTGTCTTCCAGGTGGCTTGTGGCAAATATTAAACAACACTTTTTATGGATATCTTTGAGAAATGGCGTTTTTCTTGCCACTGTTCCATAAAGGCCAGATTTGTGCAGTGTACGACTGATTGTTTTCCTATGGACAAACTCTCCCACCTCATCTGTAGATCTCTGCAGTTCATCCACAGTGATCATGGGCCTCTTGGCTGCATCTCCAATCAGTCTTCTCCTTATTTGAGATGAAATTTTTGAGGGACGGCTGGGTCTTGGTAGATTTGCAGTGGTATGATACTCCTTCCATTTCAATATGATCACTTGCACAGTGCCTCTTGGGATCTTTAAAGTTGTGGAAATCTTTTTGTAACCAAATCCGGCTTTAAACGTCTTCACAACAGTATCACGGACCTGCCTGTTGTGTTCCTTGGTCTTCATGGTGCTATCTGCGCTTTAAACAGAACCCTGAGACTATCACAGAGCAGGTGCATTTATATGGAGACTTGATTCCACACAGGTGGACTATATTTATCATCATCACTCATTTAGGACAAGATTGGATCATTGAGAGATCCTCAATGAACTTCTGGAGTGAGTTTGGTGCACTGAAAGTAAAGAGGACAAATAATATTGCACGCCCCATTTTCAGTTTATTATTTTTTACAAAATTTAAAATAAGCAATAAATTTTGTTCAACTTCAAAATTGTGCCCCACTTGTTATTGATTCTTCACCATAACATTAAAATTTTTATGTAATGTTTGAAGCCTGAAATGTGGGAAAAGGTTGAAAAATTCAAAGGGGCTGAATACATTCGCAAGGCACTGTACATACACTCAGCTTTATATATCAGAGAATATTCTGGTTGTAAAATTGTTCTTGCTGATGTTTCTGATAATATAAATCTATACACTCACAGTGGTGGGAAACCTTGAGCCTTATGATAATTTTACAAAATCTGTAATTTTTATTATTTAGGTACTGGTATGTGGTTTTCTATATGTTACTGTGTTTCCTTAAAAATAAGCTGTACTGCTTCGGGGACCTAGGACGCATTAGAACGCGAGGACCGGCGATTGAACGCATCGATACTCCACTGCACTGCTTCCCAGGTTCCCCTACCAGCTGGAAGCAATACAGTATTACCGGATGCTGTGTGTGCTTGTGTCGCGGGCGGAGGGGACGCGCTCGCCACGCTCTGGTCCGGGGCTTCTGCTGCTGCTTGGTGGCTCGAGCGGTGGGCCGGACCCAGGGACTCGAGCAGCGCTCCTCGTTTACGAGTGAAAAGGGGGTCGTTTGTTTTGGGAGATAGTTCGTGACGCCACCCACGGGTCGTGGTGATAAAGGGCACCACCGCTGCTGGTGACGGGGATCCCGGGAGCGATGGTAGGGAGCAGCTAGGATGTTGTCCCCTTCGTTGGTAGGGGTTGGTGATCCCGGGGCCCGGTGGTGTAACGGGGAGGCTGGATGACTGGGGTGCAGGGTTGCAGGGGCAGCGCGGTGCCGGATGGCACTGGTGTACTCACTCAGGTAGTCAATGACAGAGTCTCTGGTAAACCAAACGGCTGGATGGACGGGTCCCGCAGCCGGCTGCAGTGTTTGTGCTCTCCCCGGACAGTGTGATGGTGGCTGTCTTTCCCTGCACCTTGTTAGACTGTTCTGACTCCTGTGGTTGCCCACCGGTAGTCCGCTTTCCGGCGTATAGGTACCGAAGGAGCCCGTTTTGCCCGCAGGCACTGGCCCTTGGATCTCTAGCCTATGGCAGTGGCTGTATATCCTCACGGTGTGGACTGTTGCCTTCTGTCGGGTCTTGGTTGTTGGGAAACCCCTGGGGTTCCGGTCACACTCGGATTTGACCGTTGTCGGCGGTTCCAAGCCTAGTCGGGGTCCGATGGCCCTGCCTGTGTGCTTAGCTTCAGTCCACTCCCCGGTTCGGTACCGGCGGGCCACCGCCCGACCCCAGTCCTACGGTTCTGCAGAGATCCACTAACTCCTGCAGACGGCCACCACCGTCTGCCAACCTTGCTGTTAGTGCCTGGGCTCCGACCCAGACACTTGCAGTTTCTAAACTCAATCTGTCTGTTTTCCCGCCTCCAGGCCTGTGAACTCCTCGGTGGGTGGGGCCAACCGCCTGGCTCCGCCCCACCTGGTGTGGACATCAGACTCTGGAGGGAGGCAACAAGGGTTTTTGTTTGACTGGTGTGAACTATCCAGGGGAGGGGGTGTGTAAGGTGTCATGTCTGTGACTACCTGGCTAGTCCAGGGCGTCACACAACCACACAAGATGGAGGAGCCGCTGGAGAACAGCAATGCCCATTGGACTCGACTGCCCTGCAGGTGATTAAAATAAAGATATTTTTTATGTTCTACAGAGCGGCCTGGGCTCTTATATACAGTATTCTTCAAAGCTGTATATCAGAGCTTACTGGTGCTGACCGCAGCTTATAGGGGAAAAATCTTGAGACAAGTTCCATTTAAGCATGTAGCTGAGCCCATGAAGCTGTTCCACCCACAGCAGACTCTCAAAAGAGATTGTGAAAGGACTGTGAGGTATCAATCACAGCAGGGGACATGTTGGACACACAGATAAGAGAGACATAGTTGCTTTTTTTTTAACCCGTACATCATGCTATCCTCAGCTTACATAGCAAAAATATGCTGACAGATTTCCTTTCAGTCCTTCTGCCCCTGCAAGTCAACAGAGCAGTTCCTTTTTTTCCGGTCTACTCTGTTAACGGGATCACTGCTAAGATCATGTTGATTGACAGCAGATCTCCGCTGCCTAAGATCCCCTTCACATGTCAGTGTATTCAGGATGTGTGGCATTCATTTTCATATGTCCTGGAGACACGTTTACACGCATACTCATTGAAATTTCTGTTGATCTTCACACCTCCAAGTTTTCACATGAACGGTATGTGTGTGAACCACATGTGTGTCCATTGTTCATGTCTGTTTTTACTGTCAGCACAGATGAAAACAACCAATGAAATTCTATTGGTCTGTGAAAATGATATCTGTGTGATACGTACCAGAATTAAATACATTCAAGAAATTAAAGATTTTTAAGTGTTAAAGACGTGCAAAGATGATAGAGAAAGAGAGATGATAGATAGCTAGTAGATAGATGTTAGCTTATACAGCTATTTAGCCAAATAAGTAAATTAAAATATGCCATGTGGTTCCCCCCATTTTTGATAGCTAGCAAAGGTAAAGCTGACAGCTGAGAGCTGATAATATGAGTCTGGGAAGGTCCATGGTTATTGGGCCCTTCCCAGCCTAGAAATAGCAGCCCATAGCCACCCCAGAAGTGGCGCATCACATTAGATGCGCTAATTCTGGGAACACCCAGCACCTCTCATGAACGGTGACATCAGTAACATCATCGCTCATCAGAATCACCAGGTCAAGAAGAGTCCAGCGCCATGCAGAAAATCTAATGAGTGGTAATGTTACTGATGCTGAGTGTCGTGGAGCGCAGCATGAGCTATGAGTGGCTGATGCTCAAAGCCTATGGAGCCTTATTCTGAGGCCTTGTGAAGCTCCATGGCCTTTGATCGATGTAATTGAGAATGTTGAGGGAACCACAGGACTATGTCGGAGCTTTGAACTTTGCTTTCTAATAAATTAGTGAATGAATGAGACTCTTGTTTCTATTTCTCTGTTTTTATTTTTCAGGTTTCCATTTGAGGCCAATGTTAGATTCCCTGGACTATGTCGGACCTGCATGGTGTTTTTGTTATTTTTTTTTAATAAAGTGACAAATCTGGGAAAGAGTCAGGGTGTGTTTTTTAAAATAGACTATTTTTTGTTTGAATTTTTTTCTTTTTATTTACTGGGTTAGTAATAGGGGGTTTCTGTAAGACATCTCTCCATTACTAACACTGAAACTTGATGCCAGCTGTGTTTTTTGTCAATTCACAGTTGACGTCAACCACAAAAACCATTATCTTGATTTCCAATGCACCCGGGCAATTGTGAAGAGCTGAAGCAAAGTGCCAGAATTTGAGTATCTAATGGCTGCAGGCTGGTATTTTTAGGGCGGATAAGGACCAATAACCATAGACCCCACATTTTTTTAATTTTATTTATTTATTTGCCATTTGTTATGAGCATGTGTGAAGGGGACTCACTGTGGAATGCTGATATATTAGATGGAGAGATTGTCGCAGGGCATAGCAAGCAGGAAGTTAGCAACTACCTGGCAATAATTGCCCCATAAGGAAAAATAAGTCCCGGATAACCCCTTTAAGTCACAAGGTGATTTTTACCGCATGGTGAACACAGTTAGAACAAAAACAGAAAAATAAACCTGGCATAGTTCTGTCAACAGAAAAAAAAAGTCATGGTTCTTAACCCTCAACTTGTCAGGTGGTATTTTTGTCACGCAACTGGTGATGTGGGGCTTCCTACACCCCAATGTTTAGAAATCTCTAATCTTTACAGAAAATGCAAAGATCACGTTTGTTTTAATCGTTTTCTTAATGGCGATTGATTACACATGAGTATACCAAATTTTTGACACCCACAAGTATCGGAAAATGTAATACATTGATGATTCATACCAGAATTTTCCAATGAATGTCAGCTGAACAAAATTCCCATGGGGTGTTGCAAACCCCACCTCACCAGTTGAGGGTTAAAAGACAAATGAAAAAAGAAAAGAAAAAAATGGCTGTGGCAATAAGTGGTTAAAATTAAGGTAAAAAAGGAGGGGGCACGTTCTGTTCAGGCATTTTAAATTACGTAAGGGTCTCAGAACGAGACCACCCTCTATGAGCGGGAGTACAGAGCACAATCACTTGAACCTCACTGTTTTGAGGCTCCTCCGCATTCATTAAATCCATTACATGTGTAATCCTCATTTCCTTTGCTTTTTGTTTCAGGCAAAATAAGTATTTTTTTTTGCAGTTCTACCAGACATACCAGATCTTATCGTGTATACCAGACAGCTGGCATACACGATAAGATAATGATGATATATGCATTCACTGTATTCAGCATTATATCATGGCAGTTTGCCAAATAGTAATTGCACATTTTCATAAACACCATAGTAATATTTTTTCTGGAATAAAATGAAGAAGCAAAAGGGACAACCCCCTCCGTGAAACTCAAATTGGAATGGGTGGAAGTTTCCATTGTAGGGTTTGACATACCACAGAAAACAGAAAAAGTGAGCACACATTTTTGAAAAAGTAACTCTGCTTATGATAAAAAGGCGTCAGAAAACACATACTCTCAAATTTTTAAAAATAACAAAAATAGACACTGCAATTTTTATGTTGTGTTAAGCCAGAACCCTAACCTCATCCAGTCCTTTATTTGCACCCACATAGAAATATTGCCCCTATAAAGCCCATTAGGGTTCCTCCACGGTATGGTGCTGCTTTTGTGGTACCCACATGCTACCTATGTGGTAAGATGCCCCACAATCCCCTATGTTGTGAACACATTTGGACTGGGTTCCAGTTTTAGGCTCCCTCTGGTGGCCAATGCTGGTAGTGGCATTAGCCTGCTTGATAGAGGCCAGACAGCTGATGAGGATTGGAAGTTCTGACTGGCCTCTATAACTGTGCAGTGTTCTCTTGTTTCTGGCCGGTGCTCAGTGTTTCCTCCTGTGTTCTAGGACATCCTGAAGCCAGCCTAACCTCCTGTTTCTACCTGGACTAATTTCAGATAAGTTTGGTCCTTGTACCTTGCTGGTTGCCTCCATTTACTTGTTGTTTGCTGTTTAAGTACTAAGGCTTATTTTCTGATTTTTCTTGTGTGGAGTCTGGGTGGAGTTGGATCATTCCCTGCTGGGAATGTCTGTGTACCTTGCTTCATTTTCTGTAGTATATTTTGTTTTGTCATGCTTGGTACTGATTTCAGTCCCTCCTCTATATTAGTGTTTTGCTTGGATTCCAGTAACACCAGAGTACTTATATAGTGGGGGCAGAGTCCGTGTGGACTCAGTATTTTTCCATATCAGGCATGTTGGTATTTTCTAGGGTTATGCACGGCTGCAGACAGTGCTCTTTCCTATATAGATAGTTTGGGCCTTATCTTTGCTGAATCTGTTTTCTTCCTGTGTATTGTGTTTTCCTACATCACCATAATCTTTTTATGTGGGGGGATATCTATATTTTTGGGTGGGGGACTGCTCCGAGGCAGATTAGCTTTTCTTGTATTTCTCTCTGTAGGAAAAATTAGTTCTCCGGCTGTGTCAAAGCGACCAGGTCATCGTAGGCATGTCCCACAGCTACTTCTAGTTGTGTGTCAGTGTGAGGTCTGCAGTCCACTAAGATCCCTAACACTCTGGTGACACTCTGGGATTCACATTTTTTGTCCTTTTTTCTGCTCCTCCTCGGTCATTGAATCACAACACCCCTACACATAGTATAATGCCACCTAAAATGCCCACCACATTGAATGATACCCCCACAGAAACAACTGCACAGTGGTAGCAGTAAGATCCATCGTGATTACTCACTAATCCCGCCTCCGCACATTAGCTCCGCCCCCGCACATGCCCACACGTGGTCCCGCCAATGCCCCGACCACACGCGGCTCCACCCACGCGCTCACCCCCCACCCACATGCGGTGCCGCCCACACATGGCTCCACCCACATGCGGCTCCACCCTAACCCTCCGCCCCCACGCGCCTCCACCCAAATGCACCCCCCCACCCATACATGGCTCCACCCACATGAGGCTCCGCCCCCCACCTTAGCACACAAGGCTCCGCCCCACACATTACCACATGAGGCTCCTTCCCCCACACATTACCACACACCAGTTAGTACGGGTGTCACACAGATTGCACACTGATGTGATCTGTGTGACATCAGTGTGACACGTACCGGAGAAAACACGGGTCTTTTTAATAAAAAGATTTTCTATATTTATCTGTATCCAGCGATGCTGTCTTCGGCTCTGCTGCCTCCAGCTCCCGACCCCCGCTCATTTTACTCACTGAATATTCAGTGCCCTGTGGAGCTGGAAGCGGGACAGCGCTGGGGACTTCAGTGCCGAGGACCGCATCGCTGGGTGAGTATACAGCAAAGTGTGTGTGTGTGTTCAGTGTATACATGCATGTGTGCTATGTGTGGGTATGTGCTCGGTGTATCCATGTGTGTCTGCTTTGTGTGTATATATATGTGTGTATATGTGCTCAGTGTATACATGTGTGTGTGTGTGTGTGTGTGTGTGTGTGTGTGTGTGGTGAGAACCTGGTAGCTGGAGTATTCCGGGCACAGCATCGGGGACTCATCACAGTTCCCAATGAACTCTGTTGAACCTGTGAAGCTGTAGCGCGGGTGTCGCGGGGGTCATCAGGATGTCATCACAGTGCATTGGGAACTCCGATGACTTCCTGGATGTCCCTGTGCTTGCAAAATACTCACCTGTCCCCACGATGCTGTCCTCAGCGGTGCTGTGTCCAGTGCTGTCCCCAGCGCTGCTAAAGCTTCCAGGTCCTGAGTGCGGTGAATTATCAATGAATATAATGAGCGGGGGTCAGGAGCGGGAGCCGAAGACAGCATGTAAATATGGAAAATCTTTTTATTTCACAGATCCGGGTTTTCTCAGATACCTGTCCAACGTATGGAAACATGGATGTCACACGTGTGACACAGGTATGACCATAACCATGCGTGTGACTGGTACCTGATTAAACACGGACGTCTGAAACGGTCCTAAAGTAAACGTACATTTAATTACATCCGCAAATAAAATGAGCCAAGAAGAGTCGCCAGGTCCATCTCACAGGCTGCAGGAAAATCCAGACAACGATGCAGTAGCTGCTCGACAACAACAATATCGACAAAATCGTAGGATTGCTTATCAACAACAAACACCTGAGCAGATTGATAAGGGCAGAAAGAGATATATCAAGGATTATATCAACCAAGCGACGGAAAGAAGGGAAGCTGATATATATACCCAGTGTCAACGAAGAATGAATTTGACATCTGCGAAAGTTGAAAACAACAATGCCCGTCAACGTAAACTGCTACCACCTTCAAGGTATGCAGCAAGAAAACCAGAGAATATACCTAGTGAACACCACGTGGGAAAGCGAGACGTTACGTGTAGTGATTGCGGTGCCTCTCACTTTTGGAAAGAAAAATTACACAGTGCAAAGTTTGCGTCGTGCTGCAGAAGTGGTACCATACACTTACGTGAATTAAATGAATATCCTCAGCAGTTTCAAGCATGGTTAACTAAAGATACGAACGAGGCAAACATTTTTAGAAAGAACATCAGAAAGTACAACAGTGCTTTTGCCTTTGCATCCTTTGGATTTCAGTCAATGAAATTTTCCGGCGGCCCACCCGTTTCAGTCATTCACAGACAAGTGTACCACTGTCATCAACTTCTCTGAGGTAAAAGACCAGAATACAATTAAATGTACGTTTTTAATTAATTCCTGCTCTTTTTTTAATAATTAAAATTATATTTGTGCTTTCTTTAGATCTGATACTCCTTCATATTCCCAACTCTACATATTGGATCCTGAGTATGCAAACATTCAACAATTAAATAATGAGCAAAATGAAGGATGCAAGAGGGACATAATGAATACTATTGACTGTTTACTCTTAGATATCAACCCATTTGCTCAGGCTTTCAAGATGATGAAGAATTTAATTGATCAACGTGGCTACAACCAGCAAAAAATCAAAATGTGGATAACAAAGGATAGACAACACGATCCTCACCAATACAACTTACCGACAGCCAATGAAGTTGCAGCCGTGTTTGTCTCCAACGATGGGGAGCCACCGATCAAAAGAGACATTGCCGTTCATCCCATTGGGCAGCGAGGACTACAGAATATTGTGTACCATAGCCCAAACTGTGATCCAAGGGTGTATCCACTCCTCTTTCCATATGGTGAACACGGCTGGCAACCTGGAATACAGAAGCAAGTGAGAACTGCAAAAAGGAAAAGTTATGAAATGGAGGATGGTGACGAAGAACAGGAAGATATCAGTCACGATGCAGGGGAACAAGAAAAAAAAAAACAGGAATGTGTCGATTAGGGAATTCTATGCATACCGCCTTCAGGATCGACAATCCTTCAACCCGCTGTTACATTCCAACAAGCTGACGCAACAATACATAATTGATGCCTACCTAAAGATTGAAGCGCAGCGACTGGACTGGAACAGACAAATCCAAAAGAAACTCAGAGTAGAATTATATGTCGGGCTTATGGATTATATCAACAGTAGGGCTGAACAACAAGATCTGAGACCGGGTCGCATCGTCATACTTCCCTCTTCTTTTACCGGTGGAAAACATGCCATGACACAGAATTACCAAGATGCGATGACTTTGGTAGCAAAATTTGGAAAACCAGATTTATTTATTACGTTCACTTGCAACCCAAAGTGGGAAGAAATTCAGTCTGGCCTTTTACAACATGAAACAGCAATAGACCCCCCAGATTCGGTATCTACCATATTCCTTTTAACCCCTTAACGACCCATGACGTACTGGGTACGTCATGGATCGTGTGCCAGTAAGCCCCGCCCCCTGCCGCCGGCTGAAATGTGTGCCTGCTAGCCGCAGGTGGAATCGCTTCCACCCGCGGACATTAACCCCTTACATTTCGCTGCCAAAATCTGGCAGCGATATGTATATGGGCGCCGCCATGACAGTCACTTACCCCGCCCCCACTGGAAGTCACGTGACATGATCACGTGACTTTCGGCGGTTGCCATGGTAGCACAGGGTCATGTGATGACGCCTGTAGCTAACATGACTCACTTCCTCTCAATGCTGGAATACAGCCGGCATTGAAAGTGAAGCAGCAAATCTGCAGTTCTCAGCTCTGTAGCTGAGATCTGCAGATAGTGCAAAGCGATCGGATTGCTGATCGCTATAGCCCCCTAGGGGGACTAGTAAAATAAAAAAAAAAAAAGTAAAAAAAAAAGTTTTAAAAAATTTAAAAAAAATAATAAAACCTAAAAGTTCAAATCACCCCCCTTTCACCCCATTGAAAATTAAAGGGTTAAAAAAATAAAAAATACACACATATTTGGTATCGCCACGTTCAGAAATGCCCGATCTATCAAAATATAAAATCAATGAATCTAATCAGTAAACGGCGTAGCGGCAAAAAAATTCCAAACGCCAAAATTACGTTTTTTGGTCGCCGCAAATTTTGCACAAAATGCAATAAGAAGCGATCAAAATGTAGCATCTACGCAAAAATGGTACCGTTAAAAACGTCAGGTCGAGACGCAAAAAATAAGCCATCAGTGAGCCTCAGATCCTGAAAAATGAGAACACTACGGGTTTTGGAAAATGGCGCAAAACGTGCGCCACGTTTTTTGGACAAGCTTGTGAATTTTTTTTAACCCCTTAGGTACAAGTAAACCTATACATGTTTGGTGTCTACAAACTTGCACCCACATGAGGCATCACATAGATACCTCAGTTTTACCATATAGTGAACACAGTGAATAAAATATCCGAAAAACTATTGTACGATCACACTTTTTTTGCAATTTTTCCGCACTTGGAATTTTTTTGCCGTTTTCCAGTACACTATATGGTAAAACTTATGGTTTCATTTAAAAAGTACAACTCGTCCCGCAAAAAACAAGCCCTCATATGGCAAGATTGATGGAAAAATAAAAAATGTACGCCTCTTGGAAGAAGGGGAGCAAAAAACAAAAACGCAAAAACGGAAAGTGCCCGGGGGCTGAAGGGGTTAAAGCTACAAGAGTTACTAAACGACTTAACTGCAAAAAAAGGAGGAGTAATCAGAAAAGTAAAGACCTACACCTACGTCATTGAATTTCAAATAAGAGGTATTACATAGATTCATCTGAATGTTCGTAACAGTAATGTTAAGAATGGAATGATTAATAATGCACAGTTAATGTATCCATTTATTGTTTCAGGTCTTCCTCATTGCCATATGCTCTTAATTCTGAACAACAAAGACAAGTTTCGAGAAGCTATCGATTGTGACAATACTGTTTGTGCAGAAATTCCTGACCCGGATATTAGCAAGGAGCTTTACGATGTTGTCACCAGCAGTATGATTCATGGGCCCTGTGGAGAACACAATAGAAATTCACAGTGTATGGAAGATGTAAAAGGAATTCGGACATGCGCTAAAAAGTTTCCCAAAGACCTCAACGAAGAAACAAATATTAATGTGGATGGTTATCCAGTATACCGCAGACGAAAAGATGGGATTAAGCTCAAGATTAGGGACATGGAAATTGACATCCGCTGGGTTGTACCATATAACCCCTACCTCTCTCAGAAACACAATGCACACATAAATGTGGAAATCTGCTCTTCTATCCAGAACGTCAAATATATTTTCAATACGTGAACAAAGGACATGATGCAGCCATCTTTCAAGTGAACGAAGCCAGTAATACTGGCAGCTACCACTGGGACGAGATTACGACTTACAGGCTTGTTTAAAAAGCCACTTTTGACTTTTAGGATTGCTACTTCCAATAGGTTTCGCTAGAGTTTGTCTCCTTCCTCACTGGAGGGACAATTTGAATAAGACTTACATCTACACACGATATTTGGCATCGCCTGAAGCAATGTGGCGGCTGAGAAAATGTGAGATGTCTGCACGTTCCCATGCTATAGAAAGACTTCTGGTACACCTACCTTTCCAACAATCAGTTTACTTTGAGGATGGAGTGGAGCACCAATCTCTGGAAAAAGCTTAGCGTCACAGAACAAAACTTACCAAATGGTTTGTTCTAAACCAAACTGATCCGTGAGCACGTCAGTATTTATATTGTGAAATACCCTATCATTATGTCTGGACAAATAAGTTTTGGAAGACTAGAAAAAGAGGTGCTGACAAGATCCTTCCAAGAAGGTACTCTGTTTCTCCACAAGATATGGAAAGATTTTCCCTGTGCCAACTCCTGATGCATATCAAGGGTAAGTCATATTCATCTAATTGTACGTTATTAGATCATCCTGACTTTTTTATAATTTTTAATTATTTTCTTTATGTTTTTTACAGGTGTTACCTCATTCGAAGATCTGAGAACAGTGAAAGGACACACATATGAAACTTATATTCTGGCTGCAAGGGCCATGAGATTATTGCATGATGACTCAGAATGGGACAAACCCATGGAAGAAGCATCTTTATTTAAAACTAGCTGTACTACCCGGCTTCGCCCGGGTTAATAACTGTTGGTAACAAAATAAAATGTATTAACAAAAATTTATTCTGCACACAAAAACCACAAAACAAATAGATAGAAATGTAATTATTAAAAGGCAAACACTAAGCTAATAGAAGCATTTCACAACATATATTTCAACACCACAGATATTCCATACAGATTTAACTAAATTGGCCAAGCAATGTGCTCCGTCTGTCTCTCTCCAGGTCTGTCTCTTTCCCCGTCTGTCTCTTTCCCCGTCTGTCTCTTTCCCCGTCTGCCCATCTCTTTTTTTGTCTGTCTCTATCTCTCTGTTTCTTTCCCCATCTGTCTCTTTCTAGGTCTGCCTCTTTATCGGGTCTGTCTCTTTCCCCGTCTGTCTCCCCGTCTCTTCTCTTTGTCTGTGTCTTTTCCTGTCTGTCTCTTTCCCTGTCTGCCTGTCTCTGTCTCTCTTTCCCCGTCTGTCTCTATCAAGGTCTGTGTCTTTCCCCATTTATCTTTGCCTGTCTCTCTGGCTGTCTCCTCCTTCCCTGTCTGCCTGTCTCTGTCCCTGTCTGCATGTCTGTCTGTCTCTTTCCCCATCTGTCTATTTCCAGGTCAGTCTCTTTCCAGGTCTGTCTCTGTCTGTCTCTTTCCCCGTCTGTCTCTGTCTGTCTCTTTCACTGTCTGTCTCTGTCTGTCTCTTTCACCGTCTGTCTCTGTCTGTCTCTTTCACCGTCTGTCTCTATCTCTCTGTCTCTTTCCCCGTCTGTCTCTCTGTCTGTCTCTGTCTGTCTCTCTGTCTGTCTATCTTTGTCTGTCTCTCTATCTGTCTCCCCAAGACATCTTATTACCTCACATATAAGCTTCTTATACTATTGTCGCGGGCGGAGGAGGGGACGCCGCGCTCTCCCACTGCTCGGGTCCGGCTGCCGCTGCTGCCGCGGCCTGCTGCTGCTCGGTGGCTCGAGCGATGGGCCGGATCCCGGAGACTCTAGCGGCGCTCCTCGCCCGTGAGTGAAAGGGGTTTGGTTTTTGGGATAGTCTATTGTCCGTGACGCCACCCACGGTTGTGGTGATTGAGTGGACACCACCGCTGCACTGTCTGGGGAGCCCGGGAGTGATGGTATGGAGCAGCCAGTTGTTGATTTGCCCCTCCGTGGGTAGGGGGTTTGATGATCCCGGGGCCCAGTGATGGGGTTGGATGGTGGACAGGCGGGTATGGGGCCTGTGAGGTGCAGGGGCGCAGGGGTCAGCGCTGTGCCGCACGGCACGGAGGTACTCACTCAGCCAGTAAACACGACACAGTTCTCGGTAAACAAACGGCTGGTTGGACGGGTCCCTCGGACGGTTACGGTGCTGATGTTCCCTGCAGTTGACGGTGACGGTCTCTTCCCTGCACCTATGTGTAGTTGTTTGGTAGCGATGGATTCCCACCGGTAACCCACTCCTCGACCTGGATATGAGCCGGAGGAGCTCCACTCTTGCCCGCAGGCGCTGGCCCTGGGAAACTGGTGCCTTGGCGGTGGCGGTGTCTCCCCTTAATGGTTGGACTGTTGCCTTCAATCGGGACTTGGCTGTTGGGAGACAGTCGTCCCCTTCACTGACGAATTTGGCAAATTATGGCGACTCCTAGCCTTGCCGGGATCCGAAAGGCCCCTGCCCTGGTGCTGACTGTTCTTTGTATACCGCTCCGGTACCGCCGGGTCACCACCCGTCCGCGGTCCTTTCGGCAACCTCCAAGCAATCTCTCCTGCAGACGATCACCGCCGTCTGCCAACCTTGCTATCTCAGTCCGGGGCACACACCCGGACCAACTTCAGGCTTCTTGCTGTCACTTTTCTCTTTCTCTACTTTTCCTCCTTCTCCTTCACTGTTTACTCCTTCACTTCCCTAGCTTAACTGCCTGGTTATCCCGCCTCCAGGGCTGTGAACTCCTCGGTGGGCAGAGCCAACCGCCTGGCCCACCCCCTGGTGTGAACATCAGCCCCTGGAGGAAGGCAACAAGGATTTTAGTTCTGACTTCGGTGTACCTGCAGGGAATGTGGGGTGCGTGTGATGTTGTGACCTGTGACCCCTGGCTTGCCCAGGGCGTCACATTATGAATGTCTTTTGTTCCTATAGCAACCAATCACAGCTCCTACTAATAACCTGTAGTTCCAGGCTCCATTTACTTTGATAGAGCCATGTTTTTTGGAGAGTAACTGTAAAGCGCGGGGTTACATTTTCCTGCCAAAACATAGTCTACGATCTTCCCTGGGTCACATGAGGTGTCTGTGCAAAATTTCGTAATTGTAAATGCGATGGTGCGGATACACTTTTCGTTTCACTTTTTCCCCATTATGTAGATAGGGGCAAAATTCATTGGTAAATTGGAACTCGCGGGATTAAAATTTCGCCTCACAACATAGCCTATGACGCTCTCGGGGTCCAGACGTGTGAGTGTGCAAAATTTTGTGGCTGTAGCTGCGACGGTGCAGATGCCAATCCCGGACATACACATACATACACACATTCAGCTTTATATATTAGATGCCTGGTGAGCTTCGACAGCTATTTGCTGCAATCCTGAACCACGCCAACATCACAAGTGGACTTGATTTATACAACAAATATAAAAATAACATGATGGAAGACTTCCTCCTGACTCACAGCGAATACATGGCTGAGCAGCAAACACTTGCTGATATCCAAGACCACTTACGACAGTTTGCTAAAGATTGCAAAAGTTGTGGACTACCTTCCCCATCAGATGCGCATCAAATGTATGACATTGTTGATGTGGAAAGGGAGAAATATGAATCTAAATGACTGCAGTTTCTGATGAACCTAGAACAATGAGGCGCCTTTAAAGCAATCATGAATGCAGTTAATAATCCAACCACGTCACAAAAATGCTTTTTTTTTTATCTGGTGCAGGAGGTTGTGGAAAGACGTTTGTGTATAAGGCTTTGACATCTACTATAGTTGGGAATGGCGGCATTATAAAAACAGTTGCTCCTACCGGTTTGGCAGCTACATTACTAAAAGGTAATTTTAATTAGGATTACAGAATACTGAAAAACGTGAATTTAAGATGTCTGTATTGAACATTTTTTTTTGTTTTATGCAGGCGGTAAAACAGTCCACTCCGGATCTGTAATTTCAATTCATTTGAATGAGAGAACTGTATCAAGTATTAAAAAAGGAACCTCAGTCTGCCGAGAGCTTCGGGATACTAAGCTTATTATATGGGATGAAATTTCAATGTCTAACGTTCATCTTTTCAATGCCGTTGATAGAAGCTTACGTGTTCTCCTTCACAATGAAGAACCTTTTGGTGGGATCCCGATTGTTGTTGGAAGAGATTTTTGGCAGCAAACTCCAGTTGTACTTCACGGAAATTGCGTTAGTATTATAGAGGCGTGTGTCAAGAGCAGTCCGACTCATGACGAGCATATTTGGGAATGGCCTGAACTTTCTCACTCCTGCTGATCTTGCTTCTAGAGCAGTACTATGCCCTAAAAACTGTGACACGCTGACACAAGTGTTGAACATGCTTGGAGGTCAGACAAAATCATACTTCAGTGTCGACAAGATTTAATCCTGTGAAACAGAAGAAGAAAGGGCTCAGTACCCCATCGAATTTGTACATTCCCTGACTCCTATGGGCCTCCCTCCTCATATGTTGAACCTTAAGAAAGGCTGCTGTGTCATGCTACTCCGCAATCTAAATCCAAAGAAAGGACTGTGCAATGGTACTCGATTAATCGTAGAAACTCTTGGCACAAATCTCATCGACTGCAGTATTTTTTCTGGGGAGCGTCATGGTCAAAAGGTTCTCATTCCAAGAATACCATTGGACACTATACATTGCTATATCGCGTTTAAGTTAACAAGAAAACAATTCCCACTTCGTCTGGCTTATTCCATGACAATTACAAAATCGCAAGTACAAACATTCGATAAGATGGACGTTCTCCTACCTGATCCTGTATTCACACATGGTCAATTATACACTGCATTCTCTAGAGCAGGGGTCTCAAACTCGGCTGGGTGTATGGGCCGCACAGAGGAAAAAAATAATTTGGGGGGCCGCATTCTTTGCGGGACAAAGTGACATTTTTATTGGTACCATATATATTTTTTTACACACCTTTGTATCACTGATTTTCAACATTTTTCACTTGTTTATTATAACAAATGTGCACATTCTTTGGTTAAATATAAAAAAATAATAATAATAAAAAAAAATTTGATGGTAAAAAAAAGTCATGCCTTATTTTGTTTTTTTTTTTTACATTTTATCCCTTTCTTGTAACTGATAGTCTTACAATTATCACTATATAGAAATTTTGGCCAACATCTTTTAGTAATGTTCAGCCATCCTATAGTAATGTGCCCACCTTGTCCCCATCCTATAGTAAAGACCCCAGCCTTGTCCCTATTCTAATGTCCCCATCCAATAGTATTATGCCCATCCTTGTAATGTCCCCATCTTTTAGTAATGTGCCCACCTTGTCCCCATCCTATAGACATGTGCCCACCTTGTTCCTATTCTATAGTAATGTGCCCACCTTGTCCCCATTCTATAGTCATGTGCCCACCTTGTCCCTATTCTATAGACAAGTGCCCACCCTGTCCCAATTCTATAGTCATGTGCCCACCTTGTCCCTATTCTGTAGTCATGTGCCTACCTTGTCCCTATTCTATAGACATGTGCCCACCTTGTCCCTATTCTATAGTAAGGTGCCCACCTTGTCCCCATCCTATAGACATGTGCTCACCTTGTCCTCATCCTATAGACATGTGCCCACCTTGTCCCATCCTATAGACATGTGCCCACCTTGTCCCCATCCTATAGACATGTGCCCACCTCCCCATCCTATAGACATGTGCCCACCTTGTCCCTATTCTATAGTAAGGTGCCCACCTTGTCCCCATCCTATAGACTTGTGCCCACCTTCTCCCCATCCTATAGACATGTGCCTACCTTGTCCCTATCCTATAGTCATGTGCCCACCTTGTCCCCATCCTATAGACATGTGCCCACCTTGTCCCTATCCTATAGAAATGTGCCCACCTTGTCCCTATTCTATAGACATGTGCCCACCTTCTCCCCATCCTATAGACATGTGCCCACCTTGTCCCTATTCTATAGTAATGTGCCCACCTTGTCCCCATCCTATAGACATGTGCCCACCTTGTCCCTATCCTATAGTCATGTGCCCACCTTGTCCCCATCCTATAGAAATGTGCCCACCTTGTCCCTATTCTATAGACATGTGCCCACCTTGTCCCTATCCTATAGACATGTGCCCACCTTGTCCCTATTCTATAGTAATGTGCCCACCTTTTCCCCATCCTATAGACATGTGCCCACCTTGTCCCTATTCTATAGTCATGTACCCACGTTGTCCCCATGCTATAGACATGTGCCCACCTTGTCCCCATCCTATAGATATGTGCCCACCTTGTCCCTATTCTATAGACATGTGCCCACCTTGTCCCTATTCTATAGACATGTGCCCACCTTGTCCCTATTCTATAGACATGTGCCCACCTTGTCCTTATTCTATAGGCATGTGCCCACCTTGTCCTTATTCTATAGGCATGTGCCCACCGTGTCCGTATTCTATTGTAATGTGCCCACCTTGTCCCTATTCTATAGTAAGGTGCCCACCTCCCCATCCTATAGACATGTGCCCACCTCCCCATGCTATAGACATGTGCCCACCTTGTCCCTATTCTATAGACATGTGCCCACCTTGTCACTATTCTATAGTCATGTGCCCACCTTGTCCCTATTCTATAGTAATGTCCCCATCCTGTAGTAATGGGGGTGGGAACGGGGGCAGTGGCGGCGGAGGGTGAAAGTGGGCGCTATAATTTACCGATCGGTCTCGGCTTCCTTCCACCCACAGATGCTGGAGTGAAGGTGAGGGGGCGGTCACCAGCCCCAGATCCACAGTGATTGGACAGATCGGTCACAAGGCCGGTCTCTCCAATCAGAGCTGGGGGCGGGTGAAACAGAGGTCACCCAGCTCCAGCCAATGATCGGTGCTACAGCTGCACTGATCAGGTCTGGATTTCAATGTTACAGCCATTTTCAATGGCTGTAACATTACAGTGGCTGTGATTGGCTGACGAACACCACACAGCCAATCACAGCCTCCGTAGGTCCGGGGAGGAGACACCACCCCTCCTGAGGTTCCCTCCTCCCCGAATCTAAGGTATTTGCTATTGGCAATGCAAACGGCGATCGCAACCACCGGGGCTGCGATTTCGCCATGACGTACTGGGTATGTCATGGGTCCTTAAGTACCAGGGAGCTATGACGTACCTAAGGGGTTAATGTGCCGTCCTTCACATACACAAAAAATAAAAAACACCATTCTTCTCACCTGTCTCGTGCTCCCTTGGCTCCTAACCTCTGCTTCTTGCTGTCGGCAGGCCGTGCCCCGGTGACTATCGCGGCCGGTGTCGGGGCCGCAGCCACTGGCAGCGATTTATGTCAGATGAATGTTTTGCCGGCGCTGCGCGCGCACAGTCCTTGCTTCTGAGAGCGCACGCCGGCAAAACACTCATCTAACAAAGTGCAGACAGTGGCTGCGGCCCCTGCACCGGCCGCGATAGTGAACAGGGGCACGGACCTGGGGGCCGCATGCAGCCCGCGGGCCGCGTGTTTGAGACCCCTGCTCTAGAGTAACAAGTCGTAAAGGTCTTTCAGTTGAAATTGTACCTGGTAGAAGTCAAGGAAAGATCTTTGAAAATGACGAAAATGACTATACATTTAATTGTGTTTACAGAGAAATTTTAACAATTTATATTTCATTATGAAATTTGTTTAGATGCTGGAATGAATAAAAAACGCACATCTTATTGAATACAGTTTGTTTTCGATTTTACACTGTGAATAAAATGTATCATTAGTATTATTCAGATTTTTGATGATTATTATTGTTATTAACTTCATTTTAATTTAATTTACCACCTGCGTAAGCGCTACTGAATGTTGTCACTATTAACTTTAGTTTAATCACCAGCAGCGTTAATTAGATAGCAATGAGCGTGCCAAGCGTTAGCTGGCTGGAAACAGCTAATATATATATATATATATATATATATATATATATACACACACACACACACACGGCTTTGCTTTATACCAACATAGCTCAGCTATATACATGTAGGGGGTTCAGGGATATGCCACCCCTGCAGAACTGGCCGGCACACAGAAAGGTTTATGAGATGTATTAACTTGTAACGTGTTTATGGTGAATGGCCACCAGGTGGCAATGTGTCTTAGTGATGGCTGACCTGCCACCTAGTTAGGTAGGAAAAGAGTTAAGTGAAAGGAGGAGTATAGGGTATAAATAGGGCAGGATTTAGAAGGAGGGTAGGAGAGTCCACAGTAGGAGAAAGAGAACAAACCCAACGATTCAATTATTAAAGATCCTATGGGTCAACCCTTTGACACCAGACACGCGGGGTCCTGCTCTTAAGAGGACTGTTGTAACTGCGTCCCCAGAAGTGGGGTTGAGTCTGGTCAGTCGGGGTGGTGTCCATATTTCCTGGATTAAAAACCCAACGAAATCCTTTGCAAGACCAAAAGTCAGTGGGCTCTTAAAGGAAAAGAGTAGGTCCTGGCCAGAAGCATGGGCGGAGGAGTGCTGTCGTAATAAGCCCCTTCAATAGCATCAGCTAAATCCCTGTGGGTGGTATGGAGGGGATAAAGGACTTTTTGAATCGGCTAGTGCAGTGTGACGTCAGACAAGAAATGAAGGGCCTAGCACTATCCGAAGGAGTTCAGGTGCCAGGAAAGCAGTAGGCCGGTAAATTTTATTATGGAACAAAGTCTGGAGGGCCCGTGGTATGCCGGGCCCGTGGTATGCAAGATGAAAGGTTCCCTGTAACGAAATAAAGTAAAGTTCTGCTGTTTGAAGAAAGTATATCTGTGTCTGTTTTATTGACTCAGTGGAAGCGTGGACTGTGGCGAAAACATCCCTGCACTGGAGTGGCGACTGGGAGGTAAGGGGTTACCGAGCGGCTCCGCTGTGGCCTGGCAACCCCTGCACACATGACTACTACCTGCCCAGTCCCCTCAACATACATACAGTATACACTTAGTTCTACGTTCAGCTTGCTATATACACAAATACACGCATCTCTGTTATATATACACACACTTAGCACTGCTATATATCCACATACACACTCAGATCTGCTATAAACAAAACACACACACAAACACACACACACACACACACACATTCAGCCTTTTTATTTACACAATCAATCACACCCAGCTCTGTTATGAGGGGCTGCTGATAATTCTGTGGCTTTACCCAGAAAGAAATAAGATAGGATGACGAAACTTTACATTTAAGCCTGCTTTACACGTTGCAATTTCGCATACAATATTGTATGCGATTTGCAATGCCCCCATCGTATGTGTGGCACATTCAATTTGTTGAATGTGCCGCACAAATGATTAACCCCAGTCACATGTACTTACCCATACGACCTCGATGTGGGCGACGAACGTCCACTTCCTGGAGTGGGAGGGATGTTCGGCGTCACATCGACGTCACGCGGCAGCCGACCAATAGAAGCGGAGGGGCGGAGCTGAGCGGGACGTAAACATCCCACCCACCTCCTTCCTTCTGCATTGCTGGCCGGGAGCCGCATGACACAGGTAAGATCTATTCATCGTTCCCGGGGTGTCACACACTGCGATGTGTGCTACCCCGGGTACGATGAACAATCTGACGTGCAATTCTAGAGAAAGGTACGATGTGTATGCGATGAACGTTTTAACGTTCAATCGCAATCGCACGTACCTGTCACACACTGCAATGTAACTTACGATGCCGGATGTGCGTCACTTACGACGTGACCCCACCGACACATTGTAAGATACATTGCAGCGTGTAAAGCGGGCTTTATTCCACTTACTCTCCACTGATGTCAACACACTTCTTACATCGGTATTCCAATATTCCAAGTTCTGTAAGCCTAGCAAAAAGAAGGATTTCGGTTGTGCCTCAAATAAGGCATCCGTAGCAACCATGGCATCAGAAATGCTGTGAAATTTGGTACCTTTGACATGTATCTTCAGGTTTGGAAACGGATGATAGTCGGAGGGAGCTAGATCTGGTGAATAAGGTGGGTGGTCAACCAGCTGGAAACCTAGCTCTGCCAGTTTTGCAGTGGTCACTTGTGCACTGCAGAGGCATTGTCTTGCAGGAACAAGATTCCTTTGAACAGCTTGCCGCGCCTTTTGGCCTTCAGAGCTGCCTTCAATTGGCCAAAAGTTCAATGCAATACCTTGCATTGATGGTGGAACCCTTTTGAAGGTAGTCCACTAGCAGCACACCCTACTTATCTCAGAACACAGACGCTATCACCTTAGTGGTTGTTTTTTGCACCCTGAACTTCTTTGGACGAGGACAACCACTGTGCCTTCACTTTCGACTGCTACTTGATTTCAGGGTCATACAAATAAATACAGGTCTCATCCATAGTGAGCAGTCGATCTAGAAAGTTCCTATCAGTCTGGAAAAGCTGACAAATGGACCGGGAAGTTTTCACTCGCATTTTTTTCTGATCTGTTTTTAAACATTTGGGGCCCACTTTGCAGATAGCTTGCTCATGTCCAAATGATCATGGATAATGACATAAACACGATCACAGGAAATCTCCATGATGTCTGCTATTGCTTTAGCTGAAATTCGTTGATTCTCCAGTATGAGGTTGTGCACAGTATCGACGATCTCTGAAACAACAACCACTCTCGGTTATCCCAAACGTTCCTCATCATTGGTGCTGAAGTGTCCCGTTTTAAATTTGGCCAGTTCATAACTGTGGAATATTAAAGGCATTGATCCCCCCATGTCTGCGACATATCACCATGAATATCCTTTGCGGACTCTCCTTGCAGAAACAAGAATTTTATCACTCCTCTACTCTCAATTGCTGTAAATATCGCATTAGACTCCGTCATTTTGCTTTCCTGCGTGTGTAGTACACTTTTGCCTTAAGCAACAAACACAAAATTTTGAAAACATATATTAGACACAAAAAAGGCTTTCATGTGATGTAACATTTGTTACCATAGAAACAAAAAAAATCACAAAAGATCACAAAGCCAAAGACTTATCAGCAGCCCCTCGTATTTACCTACACACAGCTCTGCTATATATCCACACACATCTCTAGCCTGTGTCCTGCTCTTATTCTCTGCTGCCAGTCACGTGATCTGAGACTGTCATGTGATCCAAATTAAGATTTTGGCAGGACCTTCACACTAGTGATGGGCAGTCTGGCTCTTTTTAGTGATCCGGCTCACATGGCTCTGCTCACCAAAAAGATCCGGCTCTTTTGAATCATAAATGGATCCCTATTAAATATGTGTTCACCATGCACATTAAATTTGCTGTTCCATTTTGTTTTGTTAGCCTTGCAAAAGTGAAAACTATGGGCCTAAAGTAATATTTTAATGGAAAAAAAACATTTTTTTCATCTTTTTTTCATTCCACTTTGTGTGAATCATGTTGCAGTACTAGAAGGGTTAACTTCTTGAATACAGTTTTGAATACATTGTGGTATGCAGTCTTTAAAATACGGTTTTGTTTGGTAGATTTCTGACATTTTGACTCCTCAAAATTACTTAAAAAGTGGTGTTCCCAAAAAAATAGGTTTTGTAAATTTTGTTTGAAAAATGAAAACCTTCTGCTAAACTTTTAACCCTTCTAAGACCCTAATGAAAAAGTTGCTTAATAAAAGATACTGATTGTAATGTAGACATGTGAAAAACGTTATTTATTATCTATTTTGTGTGGTATTAGTATCTGTTTTAAGGGCATAAAAATTTGCAAATTGCTAATTTTTCATGAAATTTTTTATATTTTTTTTAATAAATAAACACACATCGACGTAAGTTTAACAAGAAAATAAAGTACAATGAGAATCAATTTTTTTTCCAGAATCAGTGAGATATGTAGAAGTGTTCAAGAGTTACTATTACATGATGTTACATGCCTGATTTGACAAATTTGAGCTGGTCATGAAGGTGAAAACTGGTGAAAATTGGTCATGATTCCTCCGCTCAGTGCATCTTTGATGCAATGAGTGATTTTGCATTATTATGGAATTAGGGTCATGCTCAGCTGTCAGTTGGGTGAGTAAAGGCCCCGTTACACGCAACGACGTATGTAATGATATATCGCCGGGGTCACAGATTCGCTGACGCACATCCGGCATAGTTAGCGACGTCGTTGCGTGTGACACCAAAAATACTCACCTTATTGTTGATCATTGACACGCAGTTTATTTACAAAAAATTGTTGATTGTTGCAGGACAGAGGTTGTTAGTCGTTCCCGAGGCAGCACACATCGCTACGTGTGACACTTTGGGAATGACGAACTACAGCTTACCTGCAGCCGCCGGCAATGAGGAAGGAAGGAGGTGGGCTGGATGTTACGGCCGCTCATCTCCACCACTCCGCTTTTAATGGGCGGCCACTTAGTGACGCCGCTGTGACGCCGCACGAACCTCCCCCTTAGAAAGGAGGCGGTTCGCCGGCAACAGCGACGTCGCTAGGCAGGTAAGTCCGTGTGACGGCTCCTAACAATTTTGTGAGCCACGGGCAGCGATTTGCCCGTGACGCACAAACGACGGGGGCGGGTGCTTTCACCAGCGATATCGCTAGCGATATCGCTGCGTGTAAAGCCCCCTTAATAGTTCAGTCGTCCAATGTGATACTGACTGGGGTGTGCTGAGTTGTCTGTTGGATGAGTGACAGCTCAGTCGTCCAATCTGATACTGGGGCGTGCTGAGCTGTCAGTTGGGTGAGTGACAGCTCAGTCATCCAATCTGATAATGGGGCATGCTGAGCTGTCAGTTGGGTGAGTGACAGCTCAGTCATCCAATCTAGCTCTAGGGCGTGCTGAGTTGTCGGTGTGTTGAGTAACAGCTCAGTCTTTCAAACTGATACTGGAAGGTTCTGCAATTCTTCACTTGTTCCCTGTAATTGCCTGGCTATTTAGCTGAACAGTTAATCCCAGAACACTGCAAACCATAGTATTTTGCTCATTTGTGTATATTTGCCTCAGTTACCTGTGTTATGTCTTCTGATCATTTGCTGCGAGACCTCTGACCTCAGCTAACCTTCTGTTTGCCTTGTCCCTTTGGTCTGATCCACTACTCTCCAGGTATTCTGACTCTGGACTATGACCTGACTACGCCTCTGTCTATCCCCTTAATCCTTGATGTGCTCTCCTTGTATCTAACCTCAGAATGTTTGACTACCCAGGACACTGCTTGCTTGTCAACTTTTGGAGTTGCCATAGGAATAAATAACAGAGGGGCTAAACGTCACTTCTCTGTTTTATGTGATTGTATATTGAGGTCTCATTCTCAAAAAGTTTTTTGTCCCTAACTGACATATATGGCATATTCCATCTATACACCATAAATGTCTCAGATAGAACAACCACTTTAGCACTTTTACAATGACATAGAAACTATACAAATGTGTAATACACACAAAGGCTTGTTCTTTAAAAGTTGGCAATGAGTAGAATATTTCTGTATATAAGTGGCAAACTCAGACAGATGTCTCCAGAATAATCCCAAATGTTTGCATCTTCATTGTGAATATGCAAACATTTGAATGAACTGAAGCAACAATATGGTGATTCCTCTGCGATACACAGCCCGTGAAGGGGTACAAATTAGAAGTTAACTAATAGTGATCTGCCCTCTAACCTGCCATCCAGGACTAGATAAAGGCTGACAATGATGGAGCAATACTTTTTTATTCTTTCATGTAAAGACATCAAGTATGGATGTACTGTACAGGTAGGTTTCTAATATATGCCTTGACATGCCACAGCAAATTCAGAATTGGTTGGTTGGAATGACACTAAGGGGTACTTTGCACGTTGCGACATCGCTACTGCGATATTCTCGGGGTCAACTCGAAAGTGACGCACATCCGGCGCCGGTAATGACGTCGCAATGTGTAAAGCCTAGATGCACCGATAAACGATCGCAAAAGCGTCGTAAATTCGTGATCTGTGTAGCGTCGGCTATTTTCATAATGTCGCACCAATAGGAGATATGATGTTGTTCCTCGCTGTGTGTGAAGCCTCAGGAGCGAGGAACATCTCCTTACCTGCCTCCACCGGCTATGCGGAAGGAAGGAGGTGGGCGGGATGTTTACGTCCCGCTCAACTCCGCCCCTCCGCTTCTATTGGCCGCCTGCCGTGTGACGTCACTGTGACGCCGCATGACCCGCTCCCTTAGGAAGGAGACGGGTCGCCGGCCAGAGCGACGTCGCAGGGCAGGTAAGTGCGTGTGAAGCTGCCGTAGCAATAATGTTTGGTGAAAAATGGCCTGAGCTATCCACTTAAGCGTCCTTTACACGCTACGAGATCGCTACAGCGATCTCGTTGGGGTCACGGATTTTGTGATGCACATCCGGCCGCTGTAGCAATCTCGTGTGTGACTCCTAGGACCAATTTTGGATCGTTGCAAAAACGTACAAAATTGCTCCGCGTTGACAAGGGGGTCCTCTCTCAATTATCGCTGCTGTCGCTTTTCGAAGTTGATCCTCGTCCCTGCGGCAGCACACATCACTACGTGTGACGCCGCAGGAACGAGGAACCTCTCCTTACCTGCCACAAGCCAGCAATGAGGAAGGAAGAAGGTGGGCAGGATGTTCGTCCCGCTCATCTCTGCCCCTCCGCTTTGATTGGGCGGCCGGTTAGTGACGTCGCTGTGACGCCGAGCGAACCGCCCCCTTAGAAAGGAAGCGGTTCGCCGGTCACAGTGACATCACCGAGCAGGTAAGTACGTGTGACGCTGCCGTAGCTATAATGTTCACTACGGTAGCGATCTTCACATATCGGCATAACGATAGGGGCAGGTGCTATCATGCTCGCCATCGCTAGCATCAGCTGGAGATCTTGTCATGCCCCGCAGCCAGCGTTCTCTCGGAACATGTATTCAGTGCTGCTGAAGGTGTGCTGACAGATAACCGCACGCATCTGTCCAGTGACAATGTGGACAGACTAACGTTCATCTATATGAACAAATCATGGATCCGCAAGGACTTTTCTACCTCTGTGTCATCCTGGGGAGAGTAAAGGCTTGTGGATTTTTGATTGTGCTTCATGCAAATCAACATTTTAATTTTTGAACTGTGGGACAATTGATGCCACTTAAGTGGTGTCTGTGGCCAAATTTTTGGAAAACATGGAGACTCTTGTTGGAGTCCCCTTGCTGTGTTTTACATGATTTTAGAAGAGCATGACATGCCTAAGAGGTTGACTTTCAGCATCTGCAAGCTGTTGGCTACAGAAACGTTGCCTTTCCGCCCGGTGGACACAGAGGATTTTCGAGACCTTATGTCCATCGCAGTGCCCCAAGAGCAGATGCCCAGTCGCCACTACTTCTCCAAGAAAGATGTGTCTGCGCTACACCAGCATGTCGCACACAACATCACCGCTTGCTTGAGAAACTCTGTGTGTGACAGGGTGCATTTCACCACAGATACTTGGAACAGTAAGCATGGACAGGGGCGTTACATGTCGCTGACTGGGCACTGGGTAACTATGGTGAGAGATGGAGAAGGGTCTGCTGTACAAATCTTGCCATCCCCACGAGTTGTGCATCAATCCTCTGTATGTAGAAGTTCCTCCACTGCTTCTGCCTCCTCTACCTCATCTCAGTCCTCCACCTCCGCCCAAAGCCTGTCTGGTAAGGCCACCCGCGTTGTAACTGCGCACAAGGACTCCCGCATACCTCCTTACTGTGCTGGCAGCAGAGCTCAATGGCATCAGGTGGTCTTTACTTTGAAATGTATGGGAAATGTGAGTCACACCGCTGAGGAGTTGTGGTCAGCTATGGAGATAGAGTTTCATCAATGGTTGTCTCCACTCAACCTACAGCCAGGGAAGGCCATGTGCGACAATGCTGCAAACCTGGGTGCATCCCTTCGCCAGGGCAATGTGACACACGTGCCTTGTATGGCTCACGTGTTGAACCTGGTTGTCCAGCAATTTTTAAACCACTATCCCGGCCTACATGGGCTTCTGCAGAGGGCACGTTCGCTATGTGCTCACTTCCGCCGTTCACACCCCGCAGCTAAACGACTTTGCTCAAGAAGTCTTTTGCCCTGCCGGTTCACCGCCTGAAATGCGATGTGCCGACACGCTGGAATTTGAATCTGCACATGTTGCAGCGACTGTGGCAGCACCGTCGAGCACTGGTGCAATACGTTATGACGTATAGCCTGGGCTAATGAGATCCAGAGGTGGGGCAGATCACGCTGCTGGAGTGGTCTCAGATAAAGGACCTATGCACCCTTCTTCACAGTTTCGAAATGGCGACGAAGATATTTAGCACTGACGATGCCATTATCAGCATGACAATTCCGGTCATCTACATGCTGGATCACACTCTAAACATTATTCGGAGTCAGGTGGTGGGACAAGAGGAAGGGGAGGAAGTACAGGAGGAGTCATATGCGGAAGGGATAACAAAATCTCCAAGGTCCAGACGGTCAGCTGCACCAAGGCGGCAGGCATGGGACAGTGGGGGAGAGGGATTAACAAGGGCGCATGGTAGCAGCCAAACTGTTGATAAAGGTGCAGCAGCCTAGGAAGAAACGGAGGACGAACTGGGCATGGAAGACTCAGCAGATGAGGGAGACCTTGATCACATTTCTGTTGTGCGAGATTGGAGGGAGAGGGCAGAGGAAGGAAGCATGATTCTCACCTTGCCGCCAACAACACAGCAAGGACTTGTTCCTCCTGGATGCGCAAGACACATGAGCGCCTTGCTGCACTACCTACAACATGACCCTCGGATTGTCAGAATTCGAATAATGCTGACTAGTGGGTTGCCACACTCTTAGATCCCTGGTACAAGACAAAATTTGGCGAAATAAGTCCTGCCATAGAAAGGGACACACGTATGCAGGAGTATCAGCAGAAGCTGGTACGCAATCTTAGATCGGCTATTCCACTAAACACCAGTGCTGCTGTGAAGCCCCACAGGTGTTGTATCGGTGCATACCTTCAGGGACTCCACGTTGCTGGATCTCCGTCACTGGTAGGAAATCTTCTGTTTTGATCGTGACGCCACTCTCAGTATTGCGGCCAGTAGGGACCGCCACTGCAGGTTGAGGGTCGCCTGGGGCTGATGGTGTGTGCAGTTAGTTGGAATAGCCTCCTGAGAGTGAGGCAAGCCCCAGGGCCCGGTGTAGGTTTGTAGTACCACAAGTCGCAGAATGACCACACAGGCAGGATGTCTTTTAGGGTTTTTACTCACATTTGATGGCAGGGTGAGTAACCCGGGCGTAGCTGGGATGAACCAGATGGGAACCAGGTATCCTTCAGGCTGACTTTATGAGGGTGACTACTGACTCGCCTTCCTTAGCCCTTGGTGGTTTGGGGTGACCCCGACTTTTAGTCCCTATGGGGGTCACCCAGGGAAGATGCTGCAGCCTCTCTCTCCCCTTCGTTCGCCGTATGCTTGTTCCCCGGACCAGGCCACTCCAGCTGCTTGCCTCCTGTGACCTATGGGCCCTCACTGTGGTTACGTGGCTGCGGCTTTTGTGGTGTTGTGGTGTGGGCTTTGAGAGCCCCACACCGGCAGGTTTAGCAGGGAAAGGTGGATCTATCCTCGCTTCGGGATCTGCCGCCCGGTTGGGCCTGGTGCTCTCTAGCAGTCTCCTTACTTCCCACTCCGTTGCACTCCCTAGCTGAAGCTGGCTTTCAGGTAGCACTCCTAGTTGACCGTTCTTCCCCGTCTGTAGCCACTGCGCGGACGCTGTCAGATTGCACAGCTCCAGGGATCTGCTCCTCACTTGAGCTCCCTGGACTCTACACTGAACTGGCTCACTGCTCCTCCTCTCCTGTTCTTGCCTACGCCACCTAGCAACCAGACTCTCCACCACACCCCTTGAGAGGAGATGGAGGCTTTTGGCCCCCTCCACTATTCCAGTGAAGGTCAAGGCTTTGCCCCCTCCTGGGATCCCCAGGGGTCCTCTCATGGGTACATGTGTGAGACCTGATCACTATGCGCCTGTGTTCCACACCCCTGTCAGCCTTCTGGATTACCTGTATTGTACTGTCCCCAGCATGGGTGCAGTACTCAGTGGTGCCTGACCAGGTCAGGGGCGCCACACTGCACAGAGTGAATCTCACATTTCTAACTTGCCAACCATGGGACTATCAAGTAATCATCACTCAAACCGTACCAGCAACACCGTATCTGGTGGTAACAGCAATTTTATGGAATCGTTTCATGAATTTTTTAGACCATCCTTTGCAAGACCACAAGACACAAGAAGTCTGACACATAGTCAAAGCCTGGAGAGGATGATACAGGAGTATCTCCAAGTGAACATCGATGCCATGACTCTGCAACTGGAGCCTTGCTCATTTTTGGCTTTCCAATCTGGAAAAATGACCTGAGCTCGCCACTTACGCCTCGGAGATCTTGTTGTGTCTGCTGAGTGTGTGCTGACAGATAAGCGCACGCGTCTGTCCAGTGACAATGTGGACAGACTAAGGGGTACTTTGCACACTACGACATCGAAAGCCGATGCTGCGATGCCGAGCGCGATAGTCCCCGCCCCCGTCGCAGCAGCGATATCTTGTGATTGCTGCCGTAGCGAACATTATCGCTACGTCAGCTTCACATGCACTTACCTGCCCTGCGACGTCGCTCTGGCCGGCGAACCGCCTCCTTCCTAAGGGGGCGGATCATGCGGCGTCATAGCAACGTCACACGGCAGGCGGCCAATAGGAGCGGAGGGGCGGAGATGAACGGGACGTAAACATGCCGCCCACCTTCTTCCTTACACATTGCAGCCGGGACGCAGGTAAGGTGATGTTCCTCGCTCCTACGGATTCACAGCAATGTGTGCTGCCTGCTGGAACGAGGAACAACATCGTACCGTCGCTGCTGCGAAATTATGGAAATGTCGGACCCTACACCGATCATACGATAACGACGCTTTTGCGTTCGTTAATCGTATGTAAAAGGATTCACATACTGCGATGTCGACAGCGACGCCGGATGTGCGTCACTTTCGATTTGACCCCACCGACATTACACCTGCGATGTCGTAGTGTGCAAAGTACCCCTAACGTTCATCAAGATGAACAAGTCATGGATCCGCAAGGACTTTTCTACCCCTGTGTCATCCTGGGGAGAGTAAAGGCTTGTGGCTTTTTGATTGTGCTTCATGCAAATCAACATTTTAAGTTTGCAACTGTGGGAAAATTGATGCCACTTAAGTGGTGTCTGTGGCCAAATTTGGCGAAATAATTTGTGCCATAGAAAGGGACGCACGTATGCAGGAGTGTCAGCAGAAGCTGTTACACAATCTTAGATCAGCTTTTCCACTAAACACCGCTTTGTCATGGCTAGGAGGAAATGGTTTTTACTTGTCCACATCTGAGGGACCGAGGGCTGGCTGCTGTGCTGAGACGGCATTGAGTAGGGTGTACCTGCAGAGTTGCAAATTTGGTCATGTACAAAATGAGTGGAAAAAGGACAGATGCTGGTGGAAAGGGGAACAGGTGTGTTGGTGTGACACCCTGGACTATGCAGGTCGTCCCAGGTAGTCACACACAACACCACACCACCTTCCCGGTTAGGTAACACTAGCCAAACCAAAACCCTTGTCACCACCCTCCAGGTTTGATGTCCACACCAGGGGGAACGGAGCCAGGTGGTTGGCTCCGCCCACCGAGAAGTTCCCAGGCCTGGAGGCGGGAAAAAAAGGCAGTCTGAGTCAAGTTCAAGGACGAGTGCAGAGCAGACAAGTTCACAGGCAGACCTGCGCTCAGGCCTGCCATAGACTACTCCGGTGGCTGGGTCGGAGCCCAGTCACCATTGGCAAAGAGGCAGACGGTGGTGGCCGCCTGCAGGAGACCGGGAATACAACCGGTGGAACCGTAAGGGACCGGGACAGGGTAGTGGCCCGCCAGAACCGAACCGGGGAGCCAACTGGATACCGGAGCACCAGGCAAGGTACTCAGACCCCGTACAAAGCCCTGAACCGACAGGGCCGAGTCGAATCAACTGATTGCGGGCTGGACTCAAGGATCTACCCCACACAAGTCCCTTTAGAAGACAACAGCCCAACCATACCGGGTAACGCCACTGCCAAGGCATAGAGACCCAAAGGGCCAGCGTCTGCAGGCAAACGGGCTCCTCCGGCATATACCAGTCAGGGAGCGGACTACCGGTGTCTAGGCACAGGAGTCAAAACATTTACACAGAGGTGCAGCAGAAAGGTGGAGATCACCAACCTAGTCTGGAAGAAGCTGCAGCCGGCTGCGGGCCCCGTTCATCACTCCGTTTGCTTTACCAGAGACTCCAGTGTCTTGTGTCAGAGTGAGTACACCAGTGCCATCAGGCACCGCACCGCACTGCACCGCAACACTTCACCCTGCACCCCGGCCTTTGCCTACCGGGTCCCGGGACCAACACCCCCTACCCACGGAGGGGTCAACACCTAGCTGCACCATTACATCGCTCCTGGGAGCCCCATACCTTCACCGCAGCGGTGGTGTCCACAATCACCACAACCCATGGGTGTCATCATGAACTATCATCCCAAACGAAAAACACCCAAATCCCCGCGTGTAGCGCCAACTTCCTTACAGAGCGACGTGACCCCCGGGTCCGTGAGAGGATCGAGCCACCACCCGCAGTACAAGCACGGATCCGAGCGGCTCAGCGGTCGCAGCCGAGCCCGCGGGGCGGTACATTGGAAAGCGGAAAATAGTTTGTGTCCGTGGGGTTGGTGGTAAAGCAACAGTAACATCTGCTGAAGAAACACCATCTGTTACGGGGTGACTGGTAGATTAGGATAAGGTGGTATATATCCCAATCGCCAGTCGGGGTCCACCGTGCTCCCAGATGGAAAAGGAGATGCTGGCAACCCGAAGGTTAGGCGGAGGATACAGAGCTGGGTGGCTCTGAAACTAATAGTAGCCTGACCCGAGTTTGACGACTCTCAGATCAGGAGACTGTGAACCCTGTTAGCGTCACAGGGTCCACACACCCAGCCCAGGAACTCACTGTTAACAACACAGGGGCCATTGAGTACACTGTCCGTGTGCGTAGGGGGCACACCTGTGGACAGTAGGCACATCAGCAGCCCAGTTAATGCCACTGGGCTGCACTAGCAGGACTGGTAGGACAGGAGATGGCCGTAACCATGCCGCGTTACCAAGTGTAGTCGCATACAGCACGTGTAGGTTTGCTCTGTCTGAGCATAATAGAAGACTGCGCACCTCCATGTTGTCTCCAGCCCCTTTTATAACCTGGGTCCGCCCCAACCCGGGGTGAACCACAATGCACCTCCAGGAGCCAATAGCAGAGTGCCACGTCATCACTGACATAACCAGCGGACTATCCGGAACCGCCACTTCACTGATGATCTCATGGCAGCCACGCCCCAAATACCTCACCAGTCATCGTCTGACGAACAATGATGAGGTGCCAAATCATAGGGGCGGGCCACTGCGAGCCAGTCCGGAGTGGCCACATCATCAGCACACCTGATGCCCTCTGGCCTATCAGGGCCTGCCACCTCACTGACATGGCCAGTGAGGTCCTTACCGGACCTAGCCTCTGATGCACTCAGTCCCTGAGCATGCTCAGTAGCCTGAACAAGAAAAACAGACTATCAGCTTGAGCATGCTCAGTAGGCACAACACAAGACTTAGACAGAGCACGGAGTCCAAGTACCTGTGCAAAGAGGCTTTTCGCACTAAGTGTGGGAGCATGCTCAGTAGCCCGAACTGAGGACTAAAGCCTGCTTTACACCTTACAATTAGGTGTGCGATCTCGTATGCGATGTGACACGCCCAGGTCGCATATGCGATTGAATGAGATTGCACGTAGGTCGTTCATTTGCTGTCACACGTGCGTTAGTAGTCTATGTTAAATTGATCAATTTTGTGTGCGATCCTTTAGATCATGTGTTCCGTGACGTATGCATTGGGCACCTTTTTTTTTTTTTTTTTATTTATTGACTTGCCAAGCGTGTGTAATGTGTAGGGATGCGTTTTTACTATGTCATCTGCCATTCAGCTCTGCTACATGGCCGCTGACAGCAGCCACAGACAGCCATGTAGCAGAGATGAATGGCCGCTGACGGCAGACACAGACAGCCATGTAGCAGAGATGAATGGCAGATGACAGCAGACACAGACAGAGACGCACTGTCAGAATGAACTCGGGTGAACCTCACCCGACTTCACGGTCATGCTGCGGCTCTGTCTGTGTCGCGTCCTGATTAGCGGTCACCCGTGAAGGACTCACCGGTGACCGCTAAACTCCTGAGTAAGTGAATTGAGCAGCCCTCTCTCATATACTCACCGATCCCCGATCCCCGGCTCTGCACGGCATTCACACTAGTCCGGCGGCTTTTACTGTTTTGAAAAAGCCGGCCGCCCATTAAACAATCTCGTATTCCCTGCTTTCCCCGCCCACCGGCGCCTATGATTGGTTACAGTGAGACACGCCCCCACGCTGAGTGACAGGTGTCACACTGCACCCAATCACAGCAGCCGGTGGGCGTGTCTATACTGTGCAGTGAAATAAATAATTAAATAATTAAAAAAAACGGCGTGCGGTCCCCCCCAATTTTAAAACCAGCCAGATAAAGCCATACGGCTGAAGGCTGGTATTCTCAGGATGGGGAGCTCCACGTTATGGGGAGCCCCCCAGCCTAACAATATCAGCCAACAGCCGCCCAGAATTGCCGCATACATTAGATGCGGCAGTTCTGGGACTGTACCCGGCTCTTCCCGATTTGCCCTGGTGCGTTGGCAAATCGGGGTAATAAGGAGTTATTGGCAGCCCATAGCTGCCAATAAGTCCTAGATTAATCATGTCATGCGTCTATGAGACACCCTCCATGATTAATCTGTAAATTACAGTAAATAAACACACACACGCCCGAAAAATCCTTTATTATAAATAAAAAACACAAACATATACCCTGGTTCACCACTTTAATCAGCCCCAAAAAGCCCTCCTTGTCCGGCGTAATCCAGGATGATGCAGCGTCGCTTCCAGCGCTGCTGCATGGAGGTGACCGGAGCTGCAGCAGACACAGCCGCTCCGGTCACCTCCAACAACAAATGAAGACAGCCGCACGATCAGCTGCTGTCACTGAGCTTACCCGCGGCCACCGCTGCATCCACCGCTGGATCCAGTGACAGCGGGTAACCTCAGTGACAGCAGCTGATCGCGCGGCTGTCTTCATTTGCTGTGTGGAGGTGACCGGAGCGGCTGTGTCTGCTGCAGCTCCGGTCACCTCCATGCAGCAGGGCTGGAAGCGACGCTGGAGCATCCTGGATTACGCCGGACAAGGAGGGCTTTTTGGGGCTGATTAAAGTGGTGAACCAGGGTATATGTTTGTGTTTTTTATTTATAATAAAGGATTTTTCGGGCGTGTGTGTTTATTTACTGTAATTTACAGATTAATCATGGAAGGTGTCTCATAGACGCCTGACATGATTAATCTAGGATTTAGTGGCAGCTATGGGCTGCCAATAACTCCTTATTACCCCGATTTGCCAACGCACCAGGGCAAATCGGGAAGAGCCGGGTACAGTCCCAGAACTGTCGCATCTAATGTATGCGGCAATTCTGGGTGGCTGTTGGCTGATATTGTTAGGCTGGGGGGCTCCCCATAACGTGGAGCTCCTTATCCTGAGAATACCAGCCTTCAGCCGTATGGCTTTATCTGGCTGGTTTTAAAATTGGGGGGGACCGCACGCCGTTTTTTTTAATTATTTAATTATTTATTTCACTGCACAGTATAGACACGCCCACCGGCTGCTGTGATTGGGTGCAGTGTGACCCCTGTCACTCAGCGTGGGGGCGTGTCTCACTGTAACCAATCATAGGCGCCGGTGGGCGGGGAAAGCAGGGAATACGAGATTGTTTAATGGGCGGCCGGCTTTTTCAAAACAGTAAAAGCCGCCGGACCAGTGTGAGTGCCATGCAGAGCCGGAGATCGGGGATCGGTGAGTATATGAGAGAGGGGGTAGTAAGAGGGATAGACTGACATGGACAGAGAGAGAGGGACAGAGATAGTGACGGACTGACAGAGATTAGTGAATGACAGACATTGTGAGGCGCTTCAGAACGCAGCTTTTCAGCTGCGCTCTGAAGCGGACCTTTTATTAAGCTGCGGTGCAGAGCGCACATAGCATCAGACATCAAAATCGTATGAGGGATGTCACACGTTTCAATTGACTAGGTTCATACAACAAAACGTCCAATGTATGAGGAATAAACGACGTGTATGCGATCACCGTATTTTCGTTCAATCTTGATTGCACGTAGGTTTCACACGCAAATACGTCACGAACGATGCCGGATGTGCGTCACTTACAACTTGACCCCGACGACGGATTGAAAGATCTATTGAAGCGTGTAAACCAGGCTTTAGCCTCAGAAATGGCACAGTCAGGCTAAGCATGCTCACTAGGCGAAACACTGGACTTAGGCTGTGGCTGAGGTAAATCGGCACACGCATGCGCACTAGCCGCCTCTCCACACTTAGACGTGGGGGAGGAAGCAGCCAGCTGGACGACCCGAGGCACGGACAAAAATGGCAGCTGACACCTGGGCGCAACTGGAACTACAGCAGGCTGCTTGCGGCTACGGCGGCACTTATTCGTAACACCAACTTCCAGCCAAAATAAGATGTCTACTTCTTTCCGTGGATACTCTGATATGATCCCTTTGTTTACGGACACGACCATTGCTACCAAATGTAGATGAGGCACCAAAAGAGCAGGTGCTTGAATGGATCTCAACTGCTCCATCAAGTGGCCTCTCCTCCACCTCAACTTCAATATCCAAAATGCTCCATTCCTCTGAGGTGTCACCCTAATCGCACTTGCTTCCTACCAGCTCTCAAGTCTCCACCCGCCCTGCTGAGTATGGGATAACACAGATGGTGGAGTCTGCAGAGCTGTTCAGTCACACTATAGCCTGGGAATCAGAGGTCTACTCCAAAGCTGCAGTGAGTCCAGACAAGGAAATGATCTGCACTGATGCCCAGATGCTTTGTGAGTCAGATCCAGGCCCAGATGAAGAATGTTCTGAGCATAATGTAGACCCTCATTACCAAACTGTAACTCCTCTTGGTGGAGAAAATGGGGAACATGCTGATGAGACTCAGATACCTGATTGGAATGACAACTTTACTATTCGGTCAGGGCAGGAAGAGGTTGGCTCTGAGGAGTCAGGACGAGGGGAGTGAAAACACACAAGGTGGTTATGAGGTTGGAGACCCCACTTATTGTCAACCCACAGTCAGCCAGTCGATGAGGTCAGCAGAGGAGGTGGAGGAGGATGCTACCGACAACGAGGTTAGGTTGTGTCTTCCTGGACAGAGACGGAGTACTGGAAGCACGTCAACAAGTGCATCCTCAGCCACAACTCTGAGCAGAAGTCATGATGGCTTTGCAGGTCACATGGGCTGTAAGCCTTGCCTAGTCTGGGCCTTATTTGACATCGCAAAGGATCACCCAACTCATGTCATCTGTAAGATTTGTCACCAATCTGTAAGTAGAGGCCAAAAACTCACTAGTTTGAGTACTTCATCCATGAACCGTCACATGGATATGAAGTGATAGGGTGAGGGTGTATTGATGACCTTTATCCACTGTGAATGCAAGATGCTTATTTGTCTTTCATTGTATGCATTGTTGCTGACCACCCACAAGGGGCTGCTATTTGGCATCTGCCTTTGACTGTTTGGTCACTATAGCAACAGCAAAACGGTCTTCGGCTGTGGACTTGGAGACCGGAGGAGATGCTGTATGTGAGCTGAAGGAAAAGCGAAAGGTGTGCGTAACAGAAAGGAGCCACCGCAGAAACACTTAGGTGGATTGTGTGGAGACTCGTGTTGGAGTTTGGTGAGGAGGACCGCAACGCGTGTGAGCAGCATCCTGTGCCGGAGACCGCCATTCTTCAGTTGCTGGCTATACTGATTACCGTGAGAGGATCGTCAAGTCTGTATTTATGGCAGCTGGACACCACAGTACCTGGAAACGGTAGGCTGGGCCCAGCCAGGACTGAGTGCACGCAACACTTTGTTTTGGTAACAAAACACATATCTGTTCTGCTTAGGCAGACTACATAGACAATAAGACTTGCTGCCTCTGCTCTGTCAGTTTGTCAATTACAGATAAAATCCTAGAGGGACAGCGACACATGTTTGCATTGACTGTTGCTTTACAAGATTTCCAGGACTGTGTTGCTGAGCTGTGTGGTTTGCCTTACCACTTTTATCATCTGCCTTATATGTGAGGATTCAGCAAACAAGGTTATTCAGGGGGGTTAATAGGTTTTGTCTATGTTTAGGTAGATAAGTTGTAAGCTCTTGTGCTGCGCCACTGGTAGGTCATGTTCGCACACACACACACACACACACACAATTACTCCTGCTACGCAGAGGGATTACCAGGTATTAGGCGACTGTTTAGACAGTCCCTTGGTTAGGCAAAGGTTGGTGAGAAGGGGGTATAAATCGCCATTATGAGTGGCGCAGCATAGGGGTTTAGGCTTTTGGACTTGTGAATAGATTGTTCTATTCTTTCTGTTTTATGCATGGTTGTTATTGTTTGGTTTGGTAAAGTTAAACAATCATTTATCAACCCAACTGCCTAGAGTCTTTTTCCTGGTGCGTGGTTTTGCTGTATACTGGGAAGCCCACCCTGTACAAAACTTTAAATGAAGCATAAGTCGCAGTGGGAAGTTCACTGTGCTACAATGCGGCCTAGCGTGGCGGGGCAACCACCGTCTGCCCCATCAAGTGCATCTGCGTGCTCTTCATTCTTTGTGACTGTGGCGACAGCAGTCACACATGCTTTTGGACGCAGACCTTCCACCTCTTTACCCGCAACAGGCAGTGTGATTGGCAGGTTGTCAGTTGTTTTGGAAGTGGAAACAGCTGCTGGTGTTGAGCTCTCTCAGGCATCGAGAGCACCACCTTTGGATGAAGGCAACATTATATCTACGCCTGCACCTTCCTCACAGACTGGCTGGACTACCTGCAGTTAAAAATAGTGTAGCAGAAATGGAGAGGTGGTGTAGAATGCAGAGGTGGTGTAGCTTTCTTGACAGCTGAGGTACATCACTGACTTTCACAGACACTCATACTATGCCCCAAAGAATTGCCTGCACTTTTTGCAGTTAAAATTGCGTAGCAGAAATGTAGAGGTGGTGTAGAATATAGACGTGGTTTAGCTTTCTTGATAGCTGAGGTACGTCACTGACTATCCCAGACAATGATACTATGCCCCAAAGAATTGCCTGCACTTTTTGCAGTTAAAATTGCGTAGCAGAAATGGGGAGGTGGTTTAGAATACAGAGGTGGTTTAGCTTTCTTGTCAGCAGAGGAATGTCACTGACTATCCCAGACAATGATACTATGCCCCAAGGAATTGTCTGAGCTGATTTAGACAGACGCTGTGAAAAACCCTTGCACAGCACTGGCACAGACCTGCTTAGCAAAAATGGCTATGAACTGCTCTAATCTAGCCCTGAAAAGGGCTGAAATTAAAACTAGTCCCTCCTCCCTACACCGATGTCTTGATTGCACTTTATAGTGCCCACAGCAGCAGCAGAAGTGGGAGCGGTGACTGTCACACACCCTTAGCACTGAGATAATGGCGGCGATGGGGAAAATGGCCGGGTCTTATAGGGCAAGGACATGTGACATGCACAGCCAATGAAACATGCCCTTGATTGTCTGGCAAAAATCCACTTTGCTGTGTGTGTGTGTGTGTGTGTCTGTGATTGTCTGACAGCCTGGACCGCGCCACTGTACGTGCGGTTATGAAAAAAAAATAGAGATCGCCATTCTTTCAGCACTCAGCAGCACTGATCTAAACCTGTCCCCCCACACACTATACGCTGAATTTTGATAATATCATTAGTAACAGTGACTGACAGTATTACAGTGAAAAGCCAGCTAGTAACTAGCTACGATTTTAGTGATCGAACCGTTATCGAACGGTAACTCGAACGGTCGAACGTGAAGCAAATCCTTCGAGTTCGTCAAACAACTCGAACACCGCCCAAAACAACTCAAATTTGAAATTGGCGAACGGTTCGCTTCGAACATCGCTCATCTCTAGCCCTAAAGGGTACTTTACACGCTGCGATATCGGTACCGATATCGCTAGTGAGCGTACCCGCCCCCGTTGGTTGTGCGTCACGGGCATCCATCACACGGACTTACCTTCCCTGCGACGTCGCTCTGGCTGGCAATCCACCTCCTTTCTAAGGGGGCGGTTTGTGCGGCGTCACAGCGACGTCACATGGCAGCCATCCAATAGCTGAGGAGGGGCGGAGATGAGCGGCCGGAACATGCCGCCCACTTTCTTCCTTCCTCATTGCCGATGGACGCAGGTAAGGAGATGTTCGCCGTTCCAGCGGTGTCACACATAGCAATGTGTGCTGCCGCAGGAACGACGAACAACATCGTACCTGCAGCAGCAACGATATTTGGAAAAGGAGCGACGTGTCAACGAGTCACGATTTTTCAAGTTTTTGCGCTTGTTAATCGTCGCTCCTTGGTGTCACACGTTGCAATGTCGCTAACTGCGCCGGATGTGCGTCACTAACGACATGACCCCGCCGATATATCGTTAGCGATGTCACAGCGTGTAAAGCACCCTTAACACTAAGCAAACCGCAATGTGCACTTCCACCTCCCTACACTGATCACACGCAGCCAAGTTCTTTCCTTGGTTGAGCTTGATTTGATCTCTGCCTAATCAGCAGTCTGGAGAATAGCAGAATTATGAATAAAGCTCTGGACAGGATATTACTCTGAATCTGGGCAGACAAGCAGTGGAATGACTATTTGACATTAGAGTATCTAACTTTACATACAGATCATTTCCATTTGAAACCTATAAAACTATGTTTTTAGCTGAAAACACACATTATGACAACCATCTGACAGAGAACAGATCCGTGCTTATAAATAACTGGACCTGGACGTGTGTAATGAGTCTGACGTCTACATCAGAAAGGAGCTGTGTGTAGCCAGTGATGCGCTGTCAGGATTCGGATTCACAGGTGCAGGCAGTGTGATCGCAGCACACAGGGGCAGGTAGTGTGATCACGATGCCCATAGAGGCAGGCATTGTGATCACGACGCACACAGGGGCAGACAGTGTGATTGCGTTGCACATAGAGACAGACAATATGATCGCGTGACACATAGAGGCAGACACTGTGATCGCAGCACACACAGAGGCAGGCAGTGTGATCACAGTGCACACAGGGGCAGGCAGTGTAATAATGGCACACAAGGGGGAGGCAATGTGATAATGGCACACACGGTCAGGCAGTGTGATCACGGCACACAGAGGGCAGGTAGTGTGACCAAGGCACTCACAGGGGCAGAAAATGTGATTGCGGCACACACAGGGGCAAAGAATGTGATGTGGGATCATGGTGAACACAGGGGCAGCTAGTATGATCGTAGCACACCGAGGCAAGCAGTGTGGTTGGAGCACACAGGGGCAACCAGTGTGGTCATAGCACACAGGGGCATGTGTGGCACCCCAGTAGTCTTGGGAGCCACAGTGGCATTGTTCTCATCACTGGGAGCAATGCCATGCTTGGAAACAGTGGGGAAAATCTCTGCCAGATACACTAACATGCTACACCACTTCCTTTTCAAGACCAGTAGAGGGAGCTCATAACCTGTATTGAAGGGAGCCTCTCTGGACATACCTTGCAGGAGGGATTAGGAAGTAACAGGAAGCCAGATGTCAGAATAGTAGTACAAATCAAAGAGAACGGTCGCTGTCTGAGAGCTGCTGCCAGCTCACCAGGACCAAGCGCATCGAGCGGTCCCAGGCTATTGGGTGCAAACGGACCAGTAGTAACGCCGGAGGGCAGAAGAGTTCACCTCCTATGGCCCACCTAAAATCCGGAGGCGAAGTGGCAAGAAAGAGCCCGTAGACACTGCTACAGAGTGGGCTCCAGCTCTGGCTAACGCTACCTGTCAGACGGAGGACTTAACACACTTAAGGCCGCTTTACACACTGTGACATCGCTAGCGATTTGCCTGTCGTGCGTGCGTCATGAGCAAATCGCTGCCCGTGGCGAGCAATATCGGTAGTACGCGTCACAACGACGTCGCTGTGTCCGACGAACAAACTCTTTTTTAAAGGGGGAGGTTCGACGTCACCAATAGAAGCGGAGGGGCAGAGGGCAGCCGCATTAACGTCACTGACACCTCGTTGCCTGAGGACGCAGGAACGCTGTTGTTCGTCGTTCCCGGGGTGCCACACGTAGCGATGTGTGCTGCCTCAAGAACGACGAACAACCTGCGTCCTGAAAGATCAACATTTTTTTGGAAAGGAACGACGTATCAACAATCAACGATTTTTCCCTTTTTCCGGATCGTTAGCGGTCGCTCGTAGGTGTCACACGCAACGACGTCGCTAACGACGCCGGATGTGCATCACGAATTCCATGACCCCAGCAATATCTCGTTAGCGATGTCGTTGCGTGTAACGAGGCCTTTAGACAGAGGGACGCTGTGCAGCTTCAGGCCACAGCGACCTACAACTGTGCATAGAAGGCGGCTTACAAATACCAGGCAGAGAGAAACTCCCCTGCTGCTTCCAGGCTGACCGGGCCACTAACTCCTGGACTTCACCTCATACCAGTAAAAGGTAAAAGGAGATTCCAGTTCTTGTCGGCGCCCTCAGCCCCGGACCCTCAACGTATCAATCCGTTCGACCGTCATCCTATCCCTGGGGCCTAGCTTCACCTGTGGGAAGCAAATCCACCCTAGCTGCAGAGAAATCCGCCCCAGAGGACACCGACAGCAGCAGCGGCTGTTATCTGACCGCATACCGCAGGTGGCGTCACGATCATCTAAAGACTTTCCTTCCCTTCCTGTACGCCTCGGGGCCACAGAACCCGGCCAAGCCACCCCATGACGATGCAGAGTATCTGCACCCACAGCCCGGTAATGAGTAGGTTAAAACCGTGGGGCGCTAAACATGCAGTGTGATTACGGCGCATACAGAGGCAGGCAGTGTGATTGCAGCACACAGGGGCAGGCAGTGTGATCACGCACACACAGAGGCAGTGTCACAGGGGTGTCACGGTTGTGGTATTCGGCAATGGAAGATCACAGCGTTTGGTGTTGTGAATACATTCGGACTAGGTTCCAGGTTGGAGCGCCATCTTGTGGCCAGTGCTGGTAGTAGAGTTGGTCTGCTGTTCTGGGTGTAGTTGGATCGTTTCCTGCTGGGAATGTCTGGGTACCCAGCTCCATATTCTGCAATGTATTTTTGTTTTGTCATGCTTTGTATTAATTTCAGTCCTTCCTCTATATTAGTGTTTTGCTTGGATTCCAGTAACACCAGAGTACTGCTATAGTGGGGGAGAGGCCGTGTGGTCTCAGCTTTTTCCTACCAGGTGTGTTGGTTTTTGCAGGGTATTGCGCGGCTGCAGACAGTGCTCTTTTTTGTCCTTTCCTATATAGATAATTTGGGCCTCATCTTTGCTGAATCTGTTTTCCACCTGTGTACTGTGTTTCATCTTGTCTCCCCGGCTTTATATGTTTGGGGGCTATCTATATCTTTGGGGGACTGCTCCGAGGCAGATTAGTTTTCCTTGTTTTTCTCTCTTTAGGAATAATTAGCTCTCCGGCTGTGTCGAGACGACTAGGTCATCGTAGGCACGTCCCATGGCTAATTCTAGTTGTGTTGTCAGTTACAGGTCTGCAGTCAGCTGAGTTTCCAACCACTCTGGTGATTCTCTGGTTTTTCTAGTTTTTGCCCCTTTTGATCCCCTTGGTCACTGAATAATAACAGTTTGGCTGCACAAAATGCTCTCTGACTTTCTATTATTCCTTCTGTTAGTATTCACTGTACTATGAATCTCGTCTGCTGGGTTTTCATCCTTTTCCCTATAGGACCCTGTGGAGTCCCTTCCCTTCAGCTGCTAATCATCTGTATTTCCTCTTGGGTTTATATACTCACATTTTCCCTAGACTTGTGCTGGTAATATTCAGTTCTTTCTCAAGCTCTAAAGGTGCAAGTAAGAGGCTTGAGCTCATCTGTAGGATCATTGCTACTCTTTGCTGAACTTCTTCCTGAAGCATCTCGAGATAAGTTGTTAATGTGCTTTCCCAATGGGTGTGCTCCCTATGTCTTTTTTAGTGTTTGACAAAATGCTCATCCCACCCGTTCCCCATCTAGGGCCCAGCTGTATGGTCATCCTGGGGTCAAGTATCTGGCTCAGCACATACTGTAGGTGCAAAACCTATCTAGGGTGGTGAGAGACCCCAGGGGCCAGGGGTAGGTTTGGTCTACTCCTTCTACATTATCCACCCCTTCCCTAGGCGCAGGGTTTCCCTTTCACCATTCGCTTGGTACGTCCCCATAACTAGCGTGACATTATCACAGCTGTATAAAAATAAAAAATAAAAAAAAACTGACGCATTTTTTTTCTTTAAAAAAAAAGGATATTTTATTTATTTATTTACTTTTTCTCATGGATGCTGTTGCTGCTGTGGCGCCCCTGACCTGGTCAGGCACCACTGAGTACTGCACCCATGCTGGGGGCAGTACAATACAGGTGATCCAGATGGCTGACCGAGGTGTGACTACACAGGCGCATAGTAATCAGGTCTCACACATCTACCTTTGGGAGGACCCCTGGGGAATCCAGGAGGGGGCATGGCCTCCATCTCCACTCAAGGGGTGTGGTAGAGAGCCTGGTTGCTAGGTTGCGTAGGAAAGAACAGGAGAGGAGGAAGTAGTGAGCCAGTTAGTGAGTGCAGCTCAGGGAGAGCAGTCGTATGCAGCAGACCCTGGAGTCTGTCACAAGCTGACAGCGTACGCGCAGTGACTACCGACGGGGGAGATTGGTCACCTGGTAATGCCACCCGAAATCCACCCAAGGCTAAAGAGAGCAAAGGGGTGGCAGAGTAAGGGGACTGCCATGGAGGTACTAGGCCCGCAAGGGTAACAGGTCCCAGTGCAGAGATAGATTCACCTTTCTTCTGCCAAACCTGCCAGTGGGGGCACTTCAGACCCACGCCATACTACCACCACAGAGTCTGCAGCCACGTAGCAAAGAAAGGGCCCATAGTTCACAGGAGGCAAGCAGCCTGGTCCAGGCTACAAGCAAACAGGCCGAAACGAGGGGAGAACAGGCAGCAGCAACTTCCCTGGGTGACCACCGTAGGGATTTCAAGTCGGGGTCACCACAAAAACACAAACGGCTAAGGAAGGCGAGTTGGTAGTCACCCTCATCAGCCAGCCGGAAGGATATCTGGTTCCAGCCTGGTTCATCCCAGCTACGCCCGGGTTACTCACCCTGCCACCTAATGTGAGTAAAACCCCTGAAAGACATTCTGCTTCTGTGTTTGAGTCATTCTGCGTCTTGTGGTTCCACACACTTACACAGGGCCCTGGGGCTTGCCTCACTCTCAGGAGGCCACTACAACTGACTGTCAAAAAGAGTAAGCTGGGCTCACTGCTTCAGTCCTGGTGCTCGGGAGAAAAAAATAGTCCATATAATTATAAAGAACCCCGGCACACAGTATGGAAAGAGGAAAAACAGTCAATGGTTTTTGTAGTATGTTCAGGTTTTATTCAAAAGAAGTTTTCACAACGATTGGAAGTTTGCAATAAAGTCCTTTCATAACAACAAGGAGTTGTAATACAGTCCGACGTTTCGGCTCTTAAATGAGCCTTCACCAGGGACATTAAAGTACTAGATTATAACAGGAAAAATCACATGAAACATAATTACAATAACATCATGTTCAGAGTGAAAACATAACAACAATATTACTCCAAATGGTGTGGTTATAAAATGTGAGAAAATATGTACACATGTTAAAGTGCTATCTTGATGTACATCCGATGGGAAGGGGATTTTGAGAGTGAAAAGGGAGGCTGAGGAGGAGGTGAAGTGAAGGAGAGAGAGAAAGAGAGAGAAGGAAAGGGAGAAAGAAAGCAAGAGAGAGAAAAAAAGGAAAAGACAGACGAGAAAGAGAGAAGAAAGAAGAAAAGAGACATACCCGTACTGTTGTTGTATAGAGTGGGTCCTGTGCACAACAATAGGAGATGAGAAACGGAGACTGAAGAGAAAAGGGGGGATTATGATCAATGTTGCATCCTAGTCTATGCTAATAAATGATTAGGAAGAATATAGCTTACATTAAAAGGATTCAATAGATTAAGGGTCCTCCTGGCTCCAATTGTAAGGACTATAGTGGCTGGATATAGGTGAATGCTATAGGAGACTAATAGAGAAAAGGAAAGTGTTAGAGAGGCACTATAAATAAGAAAGTGTGAAGGATTAGCTTGTTCACGTACCAATGAGAATCGATGTACTATATGAATGGGCAGAGGCTCATATATAGTAAAGATGCATAAATGCAAGGTGTGCTGGGGCACATATGTGATGCTGCTATAAAGGAAAAGAACATGTAATGAGATCAAAAAGTAAAATGATCAGTAGTAGATAAATACGAAAAAGGATAAGTGAAACATACCACACTATGTGGAGGGATCACTTCAGGAGTAAAGCATAGGACTGAATTCCATAACCAGGCAGCGAGATAACTATCCCATAGGTTATGAGAAGAAGGGGGCTGCAATGTAATATATCAATATCATAGCGTTATAGTTCTATCAGTATAAGACAGGAAAAAATGAGATGTAGCAAAAAAGCATATAGTCACATACCTACAGTGGCAATGAAAAGGTTAAATGACCAAGGAAGAGCCTGAATGCCCTAAAGAGAATACACGTAGATAAGAGAGCATTATAGACTTAGAGAGCATGTAGATAAGAGAGCATTATAGACTTAGTGGTATTGAATCCATTTAATGTAAGCTATATTCTTCCTAATCATTTATTAGCATAGACTAGGATGCAACATTGATCATAATCCCCCCTTTTCTCTTCAGTCTCCAGTTTCTCATCTCCTATTGTTGTGCACAGGACCCACTCTATACAATAACAGTACGGGTATGTCTCTTTTCTTCTTTCTTCTCTCTTTCTCGTCTGTCTTTTCCTTTTTTTCTCTCTCTTGCTTTCTTTCTCCCCTTCCTTCTCTCTCTTTCTCTCTCTCCTTCACTTCACCTCCTCCTCAGCCTCCCTTTTCACTCTCAAAATCCCCTTCCCATCGGATGTACATCAAGATAGCACTTTAACATGTGTACATATTTTCTCACATTTTATAACCACACCATTTGGAGTAATATTGTTGTTATGTTTTCACTCTGAACATGATGTTATTGTAATTATGTTTCATGTGATTTTTCCTGTTATAATCTAGTACTTTAATGTCCCTGGTGAAGGCTCATTTAAGAGCCGAAACGTCGGACTGTATTACAACTCCTTGTTGTTATGAAAGGACTTTATTGCAAACTTCCAATCGTTGTGAAAACTTCTTTTGAATAAAACCTGAACATACTACAAAAACCATTGACTGTTTTTCCTCTTTCCGTACTGTGTGCCGGGGTTCTTTATAATTATTTATACTACAACTGACTGCACCCACCATCTGCCCCAGGCACCCCTTAATCTGCAGTGGCGGTCACCCTGACCGCAATACCGAGAGTGGCGTCACGAAAATCCTAAAAGAAGGTTCCCTACTTGTGACCAGACTGTTCCATCCACGTGGAGTCCTTGAAGGTAATGCACCGACACAACACCTGCGGAGCTTCACACTGCCTTGGCTCAGCAGCTGCAGGGTCTGTCCCTGGAGGTTGCAGACCTTAAGTTATCTGTGCATCAGCAGCGGTCACAGATTCCTATTGCTGGGGAGTCTGCGGGTAAGCGGGCCCAGCCAGAGCCCAAAATTGCTCTCCCAGACAGGTTTGCAGAAGGTAGATACAATTTTTTTGTATTTAAAGAAGCCTGTAAACTGTACTTTAGGCTTCGGCCTTACTCCTCTGGAGATGAGGAACAGCGGGTGGGGATTGTGATCTCACTGTTGCAAGGGGATCCACAATCCTGGGCTTTCTCTTTGCTACATGGCTCTGGTTGTCTCTGGTTGGTGGATGAATTTTTTGAGGCCTTAGGGCTCATCTATGATGACCCTAACCATGTCTCCTTGGCTGGGTCCAGGTGGAGAACTTAGTGTGCAGAATTTCGTATATGGGCAGCCAACACTAAATAGAATGACCCGGCTGTCAGAAGCCAATTCTGTCAAGGCCTTTTAGAGAAATTGAAAGACGCCTTGTTAATTTACGAAACTCTTGAGTCCTTGGAGGCTGCCATGTCCTTACATGTGGACTGATGCCTCCAAGGTTTTGTCTCCAGGTGCCCTTCATCCCAGTGCCAGTCTAGTGTTCAGGTACCTTCCTCCCCTGCACCTGTCTCTGGTAAGTGGGTCCCCGTGGGATAGAACACTGGGGGTCCCCGTTCTGTGGTTTGTCCACTTCGGTCCGCCTGATGGTAGAGTGAACCCTCTGGGATTGGAGTCTCTGGTCCTGTCCACGGTTCTCCCTTTGCTACTGAGTCTTCGGATTCTTTAGGGTAAGCAAGGTCCTTGATGGCCCCCTTTGCTGTGCAGGTGTTAACAGGTCGGCTTGAAGCTCTTTCCTGTCTTAGGGTCCTGTACCCCGTGCATAGTTCCGGGAGTACTCCCCCGTACTGCACCGGCAACCACTTCTCCTGGGTACCAGGTCACCGTTAACCCGAGTCAGGGAGTCACTTCACTTCCCCCCTCACATCTCTGCTGTCAACTCTAGACCGACTACTCTCCACAGTCACTGCAGTTTTTCTCACCTCTGACTTCCTGTGTTCTCCCTGTCCTCAGTCTGCCCCTCCCACCTGGTCAACTAGTCGGCTGGAGTGGCTCCACTTCTAGGCGGTCATCCATTGGTCCCACCCTAGCTGGGTACTGTGACGCCCTGGACTAGCTAGGTAGTCACAGGTAGGCCCTTGCATAACACCGGTCCCCCTAAAAAGGTAACAGCAGCCAACCATATTAAAACCTAGTCATCTCCCTCAGAGCTTGATGGTCACACCAGGGGGCGGAGCCAGGCGGTTGGCCACACCCACCGAGGAGTCCAGAGGGCCTGAGGCAGGACAAACAGTCAGGAAAAAGCTAGGGAGTCAAGTTGAGAGGAGGAGAGTGAAGCAGGCCTGTGGTGACAGGTCTGCAGCGGAAACTGACAGGTGCCAGGGTCATAGCCCTGGTACCTTGGCTAGGAGGCAGGCAGTGGCCTGGCCTGCAGGAGCCGGGAAGATGGCCAGGTGGAACCGTAAGGGACTGGGACAGGGTAGTGGCCCGCCGGTATCGAACCGGGGAACCGACTGGAAACCGGAGCACCAGGGGGGTACTCAGACCCAGAACGAGGCCCAGAAGCCACTGGACCACGTCGAATTCACTGATTGAGGTCTGGACCTTAAGTCCTTTCCCATCCCAAGACCCGAAAGAAGGCGACAGCCCACCGAAGGGGATAGAAAGCCACCGCACAGGCAGAGAGATCCCACGGGCCAGCGCCTGTGGGCAAATGGACTCCACCGGTACATACACAGCCGGGGAGCGGACTCCCGCTGCTAAGGCACAGGCAGTCTACACAAACATAACAAGGTGCAGGAAAAAGGCCAAGACCACCAACCCGGGTGGGGGACAAGACGCAGCCGGCTGCGGGCACCGACCACCATCAACTTTGTTCATCAGAAACTTGTGTGTGTCCGTAATCGTGGGTACAACAGTGCCATCCGGCCGCGCACAGCCCTGCACCGCCCAATTGTCACTCTCCCCAAGCGGGTCCCGGGGCCACCATCCCTGCCCACATAGGGGTTAACATCTTGCTGAACTACCATCTCCCCCGGGTGCCCCATAACTGCAGCGGTGGTGTCTACACCTTCACCACGTCCCGTGGGTGGCGTCACGAACTCAAACACGGCTCCGGCCGTACACCTACCTAACCACCCCCGTCAGGATCGCCAGCGTCCCCTTGCAGAGCGACGTGACCCCCGAGTCTGGAGGCGCTCGAGCCACCCACCAAACGAGCCCGGACCCGAGCGGCTCGGCTGCAGCCGAGTGCGGGGCAGTACAGATACCATTGTATGGGGGATTTGTTGGGGAAAACTGGGATTACCTGGGTTTTTGGTGTTACCGGCACTGGGTCCCTAAGGGGGTAAGCCCTGCATCCTGGTGGGGATGCAGAACCTTGTAGCACCCTGATGGCTTCAGGGGCGCTACATATGCCAAACTGGAGAAGTGTGTTTTCGCTATCCATGAGGAGGTGCAATTTTTGGGATACTTGTTCTCTGCTTCGGGTTTTTGGATAGATCCAGAGAAGGTCTGTGCAGTACTTGACTGGGATTGAAAAAAACCTGACAGTGCTTTCTTGGGTTTACCAATTTTTACCGGAAATGTATTCAGAACCATTCGGTAATTGTAACGCCTCTCACTGACATGACAAAGAAAAGGTCAGACTTTTTTTAAATGGTTGGACTGTGTTTAAAGGGTTGGGGCTGTGTTATCACAAGATCTCCGTCTCCTGGTAAGGCTCTGTGCGCACTGGGAAGTGGAATTTTCTTGAGAAAATTCCGCATGCCCTCAAAGATTACCGCACCCGCGGTAAAAAACCGCGGGAAACCGCACCCGAAAACCGCATGCGGTTTGCCGCGGTTTGCTGCGGTTTTACCGCGGTATTATTCGCGGTATTGCCGCGGTTTTGCCGCGTGCGGGTTGGGATGTGCTTTATTGCATTCAATGCAATAAAGCACATTGAAGAAAAAAAAAAAAAAAAAAAGTCATTTAATTCTGAGAGTAGATAGACAGAAGAATAGATAGAGGGATAGATAGACAGACAGAGGGATAGATAGAGGGATAGATAGAGGACAGATCGCTGCATTTCCCACGGTCGGCAGTGAGTTCACATTACCGGCCGTGGGAAATGACCGGTAATTACCTCTGCTGCTTTCATTCAGCCTGTGTCTGTGACAGTCGCGGCTGGATGGAAGCAGCGCTGGACGTCGGACCTGGATTACGCCGGAGTTTTGTTGCGGGAGGGGTTAATAAAATGGTGAACGAGGCTTGTTTGTTTTATTTAAAATAAAGGATTTTTCGGTGTCTGTGTTTTTTTTCACTTTACTTACGGGTTGATCATGTCAGCTGTCACATAGACGCTGCCATGATCAAGCCTGGGGTTAATGGCGGTGGTCCCCCATCACCATTAACCCCTTGTATTACCTTGCCACCACTGCTACACGGTGGCAAGAAGAGCCGAGGACACTCCGGTAGTGCCGCATAATGTATGCGACAGTGCCGGGGCAGCTGCGGCTGATATTCTCGGCTGCCGGAGGGGGAGTGAGGCGGGGGACATTACCCCTGCCCCTCTCCCTCCCCAGCATGAGAATACCGGGCCGCCGCTGTGTGCTTACCTCGGCTGGAAGGTAAATATGCAGCGGAGCCCACGTTCTTTTTTTTCCTATATTTCCGTTTTCTTTCTATGTGTGTTCTATGTGTGTGTGATGTCTGTGTGTGTGTGATCTGTGTGTGTTTACTCTGCATGGCTTCCTCTTCCTGTAATGACATCACTTCCCTGCAAAACCGCAGACAGGCGATGCACATTACCGGAGGTAAACCGCAAAATACCGCAGGGAATAACGCAGGAAAACGCAGTGAACCGCACAGAATTTGCTGCCTGCGTTATTCCCTGCGGGATTTCTTGATTAACATTGAGTCAATGGAGTAAAATCCCGCAGCGCTGTGCGGAAAAGAAGTGACATGCACTTGTTTTTGCTGCGGGATTCCCGCAGCAAAACATGCAGCTGTCAAATTCCGCCCAGTGCGCACAGGATTTTTTTTCTCCATAGGATTTGCTGGTGATTCACTGCAGAGATGTTATGAACATTTTCTGCAGCGAAACATGCAGCAAATCCGCGGCAAAATCCGCGAAAAATCCGGTAAGTGCGCACATAGCCTAAATGGTGTCCGTGTGCTTTCTTTTCCAAGAAATTATCTTCGACTAAGAGAAATAATGATGTTAGCAATAGAGAGCTTTTGGCAATTAAGTTAGCTATCGAGGAATGGCACCAGTGGCTGGATGGGGCAGTTAATCCCATTACGCTAATCACAGACCATAAGAACCAGTCATATCTCGAGTCTGCCAAATGTCTCAATCCAACGCATGCTAGATAATAAAATTAAACCTGGTAAAAAAACAAAGACTATCACTTACCATTCAGGGACTAAAAATATCATAGCAGATACATTATCCCATAGTTTACCTAGTGGCAGTGATCATGTAAACCCGGTACCCATTTTGCAGACGGGGGTGGTCGTCTCGGCCTTGTGCGCAGACCTGGAGAGGCAGGTGTTGGAAACTCAGGTGGATCCCCCGACCTCTTGCCCTTCAGAAGTTGTTTGTGCCACCCAATTTACGCCATACACTAATTGGGGAACTTCACAATTCTGTACTTGAGTGTCATCCAGGTAATAAAGCAACCTCATACTGCCTTTTTCATTGTTTTTGGTGGCCATGGTTGCATTAGGATGTGGTTAACTATGTGTTTGCCTCCAGTATTTGCTCACATTCCTAGGTAACACATACAGTTAGGTCCAGAAATATTTGGACAGTGACACAAGTTTTGTTATTTTAGCTGTTTACAAAAACATGTTCAGAAATACAATTATATATATAATATGGGCTGAAAGTGCACACTCCCAGCTGCAATATGAGAGTTTTCACATCCAAATCGGAGAAAGGGTTTAGGAATCATAGCTCTGTAATGCATAGCCTCCTCTTTTTCAAGGGACCAAAAGTAATTGGACAAGGGACTCTAAGGGCTGCAATTAACTCTGAAGGCGTCTCCCTCGTTATCCTGTAATCAATGAAGTAGTTAAAAGGTCTGGGGTTGATTACAGGTGTGTGGTTTTGCATTTGGAAGCTGTTGCTGTGACCAGACAACATGCGGTCTAAGGAACTCTCAATTGAGGTGAAGCAGAACATCCTGAGACTGAAAAAAAAGAAAAAATCCATCAGAGAGATAGCAGACATGCTTGGAGTAGCAAAATCAACAGTCGGGTACATTCTGAGAAAAAAGGAATTGACTGGTGAGCTTGGGAACTCAAAAAGCCCTGGGCGTCCACGGATGACAACAGTGGTGGATGATCGCCGCATACTTTCTTGGTGAAGAAGAACCCGTTCATAACATCAACTGAAGTCCAGAACACTCTCAGTGAAGTAGGTGTATCTGTCTCTAAGTCAACAGTAAAGAGAAGACTCCATGAAAGTAAATACAAAGGGTTCACATCTAGATGCAAACCATTCATCAATTCCAAAAATAGACAGGCCAGAGTTAAATTTGCTGAAAAACACCTCATGAAGCCAGCTCAGTTCTGGAAAAGTATTCTATGGACAGATGAGACAAAGATCAACCTGTACCAGAATGATGGGAAGAAAAAAGTTTGGAGAAGAAAGGGAACGGCACATGATCCAAGGCACACCACATCCTCTGTAAAACATGGTGGAGGCAACGTGATGGCATGGGCATGCATGGCTTTCAATGGCACTGGGTCACTTGTGTTTATTGATGACATAACAGCAGACAAGAGTAGCCGGATGAATTCTGAAGTGTACCGGGATATACTTTCAGCCCAGATTCAGCCAAATGCCACAAAGTTGATCGGTCGGCGCTTCATAGTACAGATGGACAATGACCCCAAGCATACAGCCAAAGCTACCCAGGAGTTCATGAGTGCAAAAAAGTGGAACATTCTGCAATGGCCAAGTCAATCACCAGATCTTAACCCAATTGAGCATGCATTTCACTTGCTCAAATCCAGACTTAAGACGGAAAGACCCACAAACAAGCAAGACCTAAAGGCTGCGGCTGTAAAGGCCTGGCAAAGCATTAAGAAGGAGGAAACCCAGCGTTTGGTGATGTCCATGGGTTCCAGACTTAAGGCAGTGATTGCCTCCAAAGGATTCGAACAAAATATTGAAAATAAAAATATTTTGTTTGGGTTTGGTTTATTTGTCCAATTACTTTTGACCTCCTAAAATGTGGAGTGTTTGTAAAGAAATGTGTACAATTCCTACAATTTCTATCAGATATTTTTGTTCACACCTTCAAATTAAATCTGCACTTGAATTCTGTTGTAGAGGTTTCATTTCAAATCCAATGTGGTGGCATGCAGAGCCCAACTCGCGAAAATTGTGTCACTGTCCAAATATTTCTGGACCTAACTGTACACGTCCGTCAGAATCTCTCCTGCCATTGGATATCCCAAATAGACTATGGATGCATTTATTCATGGTTTTCATTACTGACCTACCTTTGTCTTCATTAAAGACTGTGGCTTTGGTGGTTGCTCAGTTGTTCATCAATGAGATTTTGAACCTTCACGAGATTCCTTCCGATGTGGTCTCTTATCTGGGAACCCATGTTATTTCCAATTTTGGAAATACTTTTTGCGTGACTGGGGGTGCAATTGTTTTTCTCTTCTGCCTTCCATCCTCAGTTGAATGGGCAGACTGAGCACATAAATCAGAATTTGGAAACTTACCTTAGGGGCTTTATCTCCTAGAATCAGGAGGATTGGGCATCTTATTTACAATTGGCCAAATGTGCTTTAAATAATTGTCACGAGGAATCTACTGGCAAGTCATCATTCTTTGGCACATACGGTTTTCATCCGCAATCTGATACCATTAGTGGTAGAAGGGCTTTGAGAGTTTCTGAGGAGGAACGTTTTGCCTCATCACTCTCTTCTGTGTGGCAAAGGGTGCAAAGTAATTTGTAGCTCCTGGGAGGCAGATACAAACATTTGGCTGACAAAGACCATACCTTGCCAAGACCAGACTTAGGGGTACTTTGCACATTGCGACATCGCTAGCATCGGCTAGCGATGCCGAGCGCGATAGTAGCCATCCCTGTCGCACATGTGATATCTTGTGATAGCTGCCGTAGCGAACATTATCGCTACGGCAGATTCACACGCACTTACCTGCCCTGCGACGTCGCTCTGGCCAGCGACCCGTCTCCTTCCTAAGGGGGTGGGTCGTGCGGCGTCACAGCGACGTCACATGGCAGGCGGCCAATAGAAGCGGAGGGGCGGAGATGAGCGGGACGTAAACATCCCGCCCACCTCCTTCCTTCCGCATTGCCGGTGGAGGCAGGTAAGGAGATGTTCCTCGCTCCTGCGGCTTCACACACAGCGATGTGTGCTGCCGCAGGAACGAGGCACAACATCGTATCTCCTATTGGTGTGACATTATGAAAATGACCGACGCTACACAGATCACGGATTTTCGACGCTTTTGCGATCGTTTATCGGCGCATCTAGGCTTTACACGTTGCGATGTTGTTACCGGCGCCGGATGTGCGTCACTTTCGATTTGACCCCAAAAATATCGCAGTAGCGATGTCGCAGCGTGCAAAGTACCCCTTACAGTTGAAACCAAGCGTTTACATACACTATCTAAAAAGACAAATGCATGTTTTTCTCACCGTGTGACATGAAATCAGAATAAACCTTTCCTATTTTAGGTCAATTAGGAACCAAAATTATTTTTTATATTTGCCAAATGCCAGAATAATGAGAGAGAGAATGTTTTAAGGCATTTTATTACTTTCTGCAAAGTCAAAAGTTTACATACATTTCAATAGTATTTGGAACCATAGCAGTTAAATTGTATGACTTATGTCAAACATTTTGGATATCCTTCCACAAGCTTCTCACAATAGTTGTTTGGAATTTGGGCCCATTCGTCCTGACAGAACTGGTGTAACTGAGTCATGTTTGTAGTTCGCCTTGCTCGCACCTGCCTTTTTAGCTTTGCCCATAAATTTTCAATAGGATTGAGATCAGGGCTTTGTGACGCTGTGTTGCCCCAGGGCTATGAGGTACTCGGTCCCGGGCGGCGTGACCCTGGGGTCGCTTTTAAAAGGGGGAATATTTTGAAATAAAAGTTTTCGTCGTGACGCCACTTGCGGGTTGCGGCTATTTAGTGGAGCCGCCACTACACAGTTCTCAATACTGGGGCTGGTGTTAGTGGCAGCCTGGATGTTGGGCCCTCCGCAAGTAGGGCCAGGCCCCAGGGGATAGATGATGTTGTTAGGCACGGAAAGAAGGTAGGTCACACAAGAGATTGTAGTGTAACTGGTTCCTTTACTCACAATCTTGTGGTAGCTGGTAACCCGATGAAGGCTGGTCTTGACCGCTGGTCCCCTTAGTCCCAGTGCCGGTGTGATGACCTATCGGCTTCTTTCCCTTGCACCTGTCTCTGGTTGGTGGGTCCCCGTGGCTTGGAACATCTGGGGGTCCCATCCTGGTAGTCTCTCAGTCACAGTCCATGTAAAGCTGTAGGGGGGAAAAAGCGCAATAGGGTCTTACCCGGTATGAGGGTAGAGAGACAGAACAGAAAGAGATACACTCACCTGGTAGGATTGTGCCAGTCACAACTCCCTATGATCGCATGTGAGTGTTTTTATGTGGTTTAGCAGTGGCCCCGGAAAACAGGTTATCATATAAATCAAATAGAAAACCGGTTTTAAATGCTGCGCTAACAACCACAGATGCTGTAGATAAAGAGATTTCCTTTATTTCACAGTTCTATGAGTTTCAGAGACATCTCCGTCTCCTCCCTCAGGAAAAGAAATCATATGATTTCTTTTCCTGAGGAAGGAGATGGAGATGTCTCTGAAACGTGTAGAACTGTGAAATAAAGGAAATCTCTTTATCTACAGCATCTGTGGTTTTTAGCGCGGCATTTAAAACCGGTTTTCTATTTGATTTATATGAGTCACAGTCCATATAACAGGTAGCTTGAATCCTGTGGGGTTGGTTCCTCTGATCCTGTTCCCCTGTTCTCCCTTTGCTACTGTGTCCCGAACTTTACAGTCAGTGAGGTCCTGGATGGTCCCCTCACTGTGCAGATTTTATCCGGTCTGCCTGGAGGGTTTACCTGACCTAGGATTCTGTACCCCGTTGGTGCTATGGTTCCGGGAGTATTCCACCATACTCCACCGGGAACCACACGCCTGGGCCCTCAGGTCACCGTTACACTCTCCTGTCAGTGCGGTTACCTCCACTGACTTCCACTTACTGACTCTGACTGACTGTCTGACCCCTCCAACCTGGTAGTCGTCTAGTGGACTGGATCGGCTCCACCCCTAGGTGGCTATCCACTGGGTCCAACCCTAGCCTGTCACCAGTCTTTGGGAATGGGGAGAAACAGGGATTAATTTGAATGTTTTGTTGTTACCGGCACTAGTCTTCTGGGTACCTGGGGGTAGGCCCTGCATCCTGGCCAGGATGCAGTACCTTGTAGCTCCTGATGGTTTCAGAGGTGCTACAATGGCCACTCCAAAAAATAGACTTTGATATGCTTAAGCCAGTTTCCAAACAGTTTGTCAGTATGCTTCAGGTCATTGTCCATTTGGAAGACCCATTTCCACACAGCTTTAAGTTCCTGGCTTGAGATGTAGCTTCAGTATTGCCATATAATCTTCTTTGTTCATGATGTCATCTATTTTGTGAAGTGCACCAGTCCCTCCTACAGAAAAACAACTCCACAACATGATGCTGCCACCCAGGGCTGTATTTTGCCTTCGTGCTGCCCTAGGCACTTTAAGTGGTCGCGCCCCTTATTGACAACGTAAAACTGAGTTTTCGCACACGACATCTGTTTAAGGCAGATCTACTCTGTAAAACACTTTAAGGCTATGTGCGCACGTTGCGTACAGTTCACTGCAGAAATTTCTGCAGCCATCTGAAGAGCACATGTGCGCTTCTAATCGCTGCAGAAAATGTCCGTAGTGAGCACCGATTCCATGCGCTCTGCCTGCAGCTCCTCCCATAGACAGAGCAGGAGCTGCCGGCAAAGCGCAGGAAAGAAGTGACATGTCACTTCTTTTTACGCAGCGCTTCGGCAGTAGCCGAAGCGCTGCGCTCTAAAGCGCCATGTGCGCACGGCCCCTGCACAATCTCCATAGATTGTGCAGGGGACGCAGGACGCATGCAGTTACGCTGCGCTACAAAGCGCAGCGTAACGTGCGCACATAGCCTAAAAAGTATCAATGAGAAACGAAGGGCACTAACCCCCCCCCAATGGGGATCACCACGGGCACATCAAAACATAGCATGGGTATAAAATATTTCCACCACACCATCCCCACTTATATACTGTGACTGTCACACTGCCCCTAATAAACTACACATTGCCCTCCCTTATAAATTATACCCACCACACCTTCCTCAATTATGAAATATGATCTGCACATTGTCCTCACATCATGCTGCCCCCTCCTCACAATGTCCCATGCATGCTGCCCCCTCCTCACAATGTCCCATGCATGCTGCCCCCTCCTCACAGTGTCCCGTGCATGCTGCCCCCTCCTCACAATGTCCCATGCATGCTGCCCCCTCCTCACAGTGTCCCATGCATGCTGCCCCCTCCTCACAGTGTCCCATGCATACTGCCCCCTCCTCACAGTGTCCCGTGCATGCTGCCCCCTCCTCACAGTGTCCCATGCATGCTGCCCCCTCCTCACAGTGTCCCGTGCATGCTGCCCCTCTCCATGAGCTCCTAATGCTGCCTTCCTCTTTTCCATAATGACACCTCCATGCTGCCCCATTCATCATACTAAGACCACCACACTAGCGCTTATGCTGAGACCCCCACACACACACACACACTACCTTACTCTTGATATTGACTCCCCCTACATTGTTCCACTCCATACTGAGCCAACACATGCTGCCCCTTCTCCATAATGAGCTCCCAATGCTGCCCCCCTCTTATTCTGAGTCCTTACACTCCCCCGCCATCGATATTGTCATTGCTCTATCCCTCAACCCTTGTCCTCTGTCTCTAGCATTGGCCCCTCTCTCCCATTCCCCCAGCAGCAGCCTCTCTCCCCCCAGCCTCCCTCAGCATCAGCCTCCTCCAGCATCAGCCTCTCTCCTCCCAGCCTCCCCCAGCATGAGCCTCCTCCAGCATCAGCCTCTCTCCTCCCAGCCTCCCCCAGCATGAGCCTCCTCCAGCATCAGCCTCTCTCCTCCCAGCCTCCCCCAGCATGAGCCTCCTCCAGCATCAGCCTCTCTCCTCCCAGCCTCCCCCAGCATCAGCCTCCCTGCTCCCAGCATCAGCCTCCCTCCTCCCAGCCCCCCTCCTCCAAGCCTCCCCCAGCATCAGCCTCCCAGCCTCCCTGAGCATCAGCCTCCCTCCTCCAAGCCTCCCCCTCCCAGCCTCCCACAGCATCAGCCTCCCTCCTCCCAGCCTCCCCCAGCATCAGCCTCCCTCCTCCCAGCCTCCCCCAGCATCAGCCTCCCTCCTCCCAGCCTCCCCCAGCATCAGCCTCCCTCCTCCCAGCCTCCCCCAGCATCAGCCTCCCTCCTCCCAGCCTCCCCCAGCATCAGCCTCCCTCCTCCCAGCCTCCCCCAGCATCAGCCTCCCTTCTCCCAGCCTCCCCCAGCATCAGCCTCCCTTCTCCCAGCCTCCCCCAGCATCAGCCTCCCTCAGCATCAGCCTCCCTCCTCATCAGCCTCCCTCCTCATCAGCCTCCCTCCTCCAAGCCTCCCCCTCCCCCTCCTAGCCTCCCCAAGCATCAGCCTCCCTCCTCCCAGCCTCCCTCCTCCAAGCCTCCCCCAGCATCAGCCTCCCTCCTCCCAGCCTCCCCCAGCATCAGCCTTCCTCCTCCCAGCCTCCCCCAGCATCAGCCTCCCTCCTCCCTCAGCATCAGCCTCCCTCCTCCAAGCCTCCCCCTCCCAGCCTCCCACAGCATCAGCCTCCCTCCTCCCAGCCTCCCCCAGCATCAGCCTCCCTCCTCCCAGCCTCCCCCAGCATCAGCCTCCCTCCTCCCAGCCTCCCCCAGCATCAGCCTCCCTTCTCCCAGCCTCCCCCAGCATCAGGCTCCCTTCTCCCAGCCTCCCCCAGCATCAGCCTCCCTCAGCATCAGCCTCCCTCCTCATCAGCCTCCCTCCTCATCAGCCTCCCTCCTCCAAGCCTCCCCCTCCCCCTCCCAGCCTCCCCAAGCATCAGCCTCCCTCCTCCCAGCCTCCCTCAGCATCAGCCTCCCTCCTCCCAGCCTCCCCCAGCATCAGCCTCCCTTCTCCCAGCCTCCCCCAGCATCAGCCTCCCTTCTCCCAGCCTCCCCCAGCATCAGCCTCCCTCAGCATCAGCCTCCCTCCTCATCAGCCTCCCTCCTCATCAGCCTCCCTCCTCATCAGCCTCCCTCCTCCAAGCCTCCCCCTCCCCCTCCCAGCCTCCCCAAGCATCAGCCTCCCTCCTCCCAGCCTCCCTCAGCATCAGCCTCCCTCCTCCAAGCCTCCCCCAGCATCAGCCTCCCTCCTCCCAGCCTCCCCCAGCATCAGCCTTCCTCCTCCCAGCCTCCCCCAGCCTCAGTCTCCCTCCTCCCCCAGCCTCAGCCTCCCTCCTCCCCCAGCCTCAGCCTCCCTCCTCCCCCAACCTCCCTCCTCCAAGTCTCCCTCAGCATCAGCTTCCCTCCTCCAAGCCTCCCCTTCCCCCTCCCAGCCTCCCCCAGCATCAGCCTCCCTCAGCATCAGCCTCCCTCAGCATCAGCCTCCCCCTCCCAGCCTCCCCCAGAATCAGCCTCTCTTCTCCCAGCCTCCCCCCAGCTTCAGCCTCTCTCTCCCCCCAGCCTCTGCCTCTCTCTCCCCCCAGCCTTAGCCTCTCTCTCCCCCCAGCCTTAGCCTCTCTCTCCCCCCAGCCTCCCCCCCCAGCCTCAGCCTCTCTCCCCCCAGCCTCAGCCTCCCTCTCTTCCCAGCCTCCCCCCAGCCTCAGCCTCTTTCTCTTCCCAGCCTCTCTCTCTTCCCAGCCTCCCCCCAGCCTCAGCCTCTCTCTCTTCCCAGCCTCCCCCCAGCCTCAGCCTCTCTCTTCCCAGCCTCCCCCCAGTCTCAGTCTCTCTCTCTTCCCAGCCTCAGCCTCTCTCTCTTCCCAGCCTCCCCTCAGCCTCTCTCTTCCCAGCCTCTCTCTTCCCAGCCTCAGCCTCTCTCTCTCTTCCCAGCCTCCCTCTTTTCCCAGCCTCCCCCCAGCCTCTCTCTCTTCCCAGCCTCCCCCAGCCTCAGCCTCTCTCCCCCCAGCCTCCCCTTGCATGATTACAGTGGACAAAAAGAGGCATCGCAATTTGCAACGATCATCAACTAACCTGTAAGGAGCCCATACATTCTAGGCTCTGCCTCTGCCTTACCTGCTCCGGTGCCCGCCGCCCTGCTCTGGCTGGCTCCTCTTCTGGCTTGCTCCAGCTGCAGACGCGTCCTCCTCCGCGGCGTGTGTCATCTGCAGGATTGCACGCTGCAGCATGGGGCAGTGAGTGAGCTGACTGTTGCGCCCGCGCGCCTCTGACCCCGGAAGTGCAGGCCATGGAACTTCTGGGGTTAGTCAGCTCACTATGCCTGCCGCCCCCCCCCCCCCCCCCGGAACACAGCCGAGTGTAACGGAGGGAGGGACGGGGGGCGGGGATGTAAAAAAAAAATATATATATATATACTTTTTTTTTTTTTGCTGCCAGAAAGTGCCGCCCCCCGCAACGTGCCGCCCTAGGCACGGGACCACGGGTGCCTAGTGGCAAATACGGCCCTGCTGCCACCCCTGTGTTTCACAGTTGGGATGGTGTTATTAGACTTCAAAGCTTCTCCCTTTTTCCTCCAAAGGTAAAAATGGTCATTACGGCTATACAGTTCAATTTTAATTTTGTCAGACCATAGGACATGTCTCCAAAAATTAAGGTCTTTGTTCCTGTGTGCATTTGCAAACATTAATCTGGCATTTTTATGTTTCTTTTGGAGTAATGGTTTCTTCCTGGCAGAGTGGCCTTTAAGCCTATGTTGATACAGTACTTGTTTCACTGTGGATAATGACACAATCTTAACAGCTTCCGTCAGCATCTTCAAAAGGTCTTTTGCTTTTGTTCTTGGGTTGATATGCGAATGTCTGACCAAAGCACGTTCATCTCTGGTACACAGAACCCATCTCCTTCCTCAGTGAAATGATGGCTAGACATTCCCATCTTATTTGTACTTGCATACAATTGTTTGTACAGATGAACATGGCATCTTCAGGCATCTGGAAATTGCACCCAAGGACCACAATTCTCTTCCTGAGATCTTGGCTGATTTCTTTTGACTTTCCCATAATGCTACACAAAGAAGCAGTGTGTTTCAGGTGTGCATCAAAATACATCCCCAGGTGTGTCTCTAAGTAACTCAGATGTTGCCAATGAACCTATCAGAAGCTTCCAAAGACATGACATCATCATATGGGCTGTCCCATATTGTTCAAAGGCATAGTACTCCTAGTTTATTAAACTTTTCAGAAAGTAATAAACATGCCTTAAAATATTCTCTCTCTCATTATAATAGCATTTGTAAAATGTAAAAATTTTGGTAACTCTAATTGACCTAAAAAGGGAAAGGTTTATTCTGATTTCATGTCAGATAGTGAGAAAAACATGCATTTTTGTCTCTTTAGATCAGGGGTGGGGAACCTTTTTACTGCCGGGGGCCATTTGGAAATTTCTGCCAACCTTCGGGGGCCGCACAAAATTATCAGTGTGAAGGAGAGTGCGAGGTACTGAAGTAAAGGGAGGCGACTGAAGATAAGTGTGGCATAGTTTTAACACAATCTCATAGTGGTGATAACTGTAACTGTTTAATTTCATTAGGGATTTGTTGTCTGTGTTTGTCTGGGGTACTGTGAAAAAGCAAAAAAAAAAAAAAAAGTGTGTCTAGTGATTTAGTCAGTAGTATTAGCCACACCTGTTTCTAGAAGCTTCTAGCAGCTTCTAGTAGTCCTTGTAGAACTATATAAACCAGCCAGAGCAAGCGAGGTGCTGAGAGTGCGAGGTACTGAAGTAAAGGGAGGCGACTGAAGATAAGTGTGGCATAGTTTTAACACAATCTCATAATGGTGATAACTGTAGCTGTTTAAGAAGAGAAGAGTCGCCGTAAGCTGATCGATTGCTGGGACTTGCCGGGTCTCGCTGTTTGAGGACATCGCAAAACCGCGCGCCGTCGCCTGTCATACGCTACATCAGCATTATGGAAGAGAAGAAAATCCACATGGTCACCTGCAACACATGCTACATGTTTACGGATCTGCCGCACAAAAAATCCAACTTCACCTGTCAAAAGTGCAAACTTGTTGCCCTCTTAGAGGAAAAGGTGCAGGGACTGGAAGAAAGAATAGCAACTTTGAAGCTAATTAAAGAACATGAGGACTTCTTGGACGAGGCAGAAGCAACAATTCAGGATATGGAAAGTGAGAAAAGCTTCAGAACACATACAGAGGCTGAAAAGTGGACACATGTGACCAAAAGAAGCCAGCGGATCAAGTGGTCGGCACCACCCACACAGCTTAGCAACCAATATGAAGCCCTCATGCTGGAGAACTAAAATGGCACAGCTCAGGATGATACCGTCTCTACAGGAGAAGACACAGTATCATCAAAAGAAGTTACTTTGTCAACAAAAGCAGAAACAAAAGACACTCAAAAACACTCAGGAGCAAAATGCAGTGCATCCAGAAAGAAAAGAAGAGTGGTAGTTATGGGCGACTCACTACTAAGAGGCACGGAGGCAACTATCTGCAGGCCGGACATAACCGCACGAGAAGTATGCTGCCTACCGGGAGCAAAAATGAAGGATGTGGCCAACAGGATACCAACTATCCTCGGATCCAAGGACGAATACCCGTTCCTATTGATACATGTAGGAACAAACGACACGGCAAGAAATGATCTACCAACTATTTGTGAAGACTTTGAAATTCTGGGGAAGAAAATTAAGGAACGGTACAGGTTGTTTTCTCATCAATCCTCCCAGTCGATGGCCATGGTGTCAGAAGATGGAATAGGATACTAGAGGTGAACAACTGGCTACGACGGTGGTGCAGGCAGCAAGGATTTGGATTCTTGGACCATGGAGTGAATTACCTCTACGATGGACTTCTCGCAAGAGACGGGATACACCTCACAAAACCTGGGAAACACACGTTCGCCAGAAGGCTTGCCACACTCATCAGGAGGGCTTTAAACTAGAAGAAGAGGGGATGGGAGAAAAAACAGCAGACAAGAACATGCAACAGAAGGACAAACTAATCAAGGATACTAGATGCCGTAAAGAGGACCCAAGACAGGGTAATCAGAAGGAAGCTAAGAAAAGGGGAGCAAAACTTCTTTCCTGCATGCTGACCAATGCAAGAAGCCTGACCAATAAGATGGAGGAACTGGAGCTGGTAATGTATGAGGAGAAATACGACATAGTAGGAATAACTGAGACATGGTTAGATGATAGTTATGACTGGGCGGCTAACCTGCAAGGATATGAATTGTTTAGGAGGGATCGTAAAAAAAGGAAAGGGGGTGGAGTCTGTCTATATATAAAGTCCAGTTTAAAGCCCAGACTAAGAGAAGATATTCAAGAGGGAAATGAAGAGGTGGAGTCTCTATGGGTGGAGATACAAGGAGGGAAAACTAATAAAATCCTCATAGGGGTTTGTTATAAGCCACCAAATATAACAGAAACCACTGAAAATGTATTATTGAAACAAATAGACAAAGTAGCAAATCACAATGAGGTGATTATTATGGGGGACTTCAATTACCCCGATATAGACTGGGAAACTGAAACCTGCGTATCTCAGAAAGGAAACCGGTTTCTGTCAGTAACTAAGGATAATTATCTGTCCCAACTTGTGCCAGGCTCAACTAGAGGGGAAGCCCTTCTGGACTTAATTTTAAGCAACAGGCCAGATAGAATAACAGACGTACGAGTGGATGGGCACCTAGGGAATAGTGACCACAATATAATACAATTCCACTTGTCCTTTAGTAAGGTGCCTTGGAGGGGGGTTACAAAAATGCTGAATTTCAGCAAAGCAAAGTTTGATCAGCTTAGAGAAGACCTTCGCCAAATTGATTGGGACAATGTCCTCAAAAATGGGAGCACAGAAAATAAGTGGGAAATGTTTAAATCGGTATTAAACACCCACTGCGAGCTAGCCATACCATACAGAAATAAAAGGGCTAGGAACAGGAGAAAACCAATGTGGCTAAATAAGGATGTAAAAGGGGCAATGAATAATAAGAAAAAGGCATTTAAAAAGCTAAAACAAGAAGGCAGCGAGGAAGCATTAAAAATATATAGAGAAAAAAATAAAATGTGTAAAAAACAAATATATTTAGCAAAAGTAGAAACTGAGAGACTCATTGCTAAGGAAAGCAAAGCAAATCCCAAACTATTCTTTAATTATATAAACAGAAAAAAGATTAAAATTGATGGTGTTGGCCCTTTAAAGAATAATGAGGGTAAAATCATAGAAAGCGATGTGGGAAAAGCAAATGTTTTAAATACTTTTTTCTCAACTGTGTTCACACAGGAAAAGCATATGCCAGGGGAAATGCAGAGTGATCATGTAAATGCCCCATTAAGTATGACCTGCCTAACCCAGGAAGAAGTGCAGAACCGACTTAGTAACATTAAAATTGACAAATCACCAGGCCCTGATGGCATTCACCCTCGGGTATTAAGGGAGTTAAGTAATGTGATAGACAGGCCTCTATTCCTTTTATTTAAAGACTCTATAGAAACTGGGTCTGTTCCACTGGATTGGCGGCTAGCAAATGTGGTACCAATATTCAAAAAAGGGTGCAAAAGGGAACCTGGAAACTATAGGCCGGTAAGCTTAACATCTGTTGTGGGTAAAATGTTTGAAGGGTTTTTAAGGGATACTATTATGGAATGTCTCAATGTTAATAACTGTTTAACTCCATATCAACATGGATTTATCAAGGATCGCTCCTGTCAAACTAACCTGATCAGCTTCTATGAGGATGTAAGCTCTCACATGGACCGAGGAGAATCATTGGATGTCATTTATCTCGACTTCGGTAAAGCATTTGACACTGTCCCACATAAAAGACTGCTAAGTAAAATGAGAAAGCTTGGGCTCGGGGAAAATGTGTGTAGATGGGTAGGTAGCTGGCTTAGTGGTACAAAACAAAGAGTGGTTATTAATGGTGCATACTCAGATTGGGCCAGGGTTACTAGTGGGGTGCCACAGGGGTCTGTATTGGGCCCCCTACTATTTAATATATTTATTAATGATCTGGTGGATGGTTTACAGAGTAAAATATCAGTATTTGCAGATGATACAAAACTATGTAAGGTAGTTAACACAAAGGAGGACAGTTTGCAACTACAGATGGATTTGAGTAAATTGGAGAATTGGGCTGAAAAATGGCAAATGAGGTTTAACACAGATAAGTGTAAGGTTATGCACATGGGAAGGAGAAACAGATGCTACGATTACTTACTAAATGGGAAACTGCTGGGGAAATCAGACATGGAAAAAGACTTAGGCATCTTAGTGAATAAGAATCTAAATTGGAGTGCCCAGTGTCAGGCAGCAGCCACCAAAGCAAATAGGGTGATGGGATGCATTAGAAGAGGTCTGGGGGCACGAGATGAAAACATCATTCTCCCTCTGTACAAATCACTAGTCAGACCACACTTGGAGTATTGTGTGCAATTTTGGGCGCCGGTGCTGAAGAAAGACATTACTGAACTTGAAAGGGTTCAGAGGCGGGCTACTAAAATAATAAATGGAATGGGTGCATTACAATACACGGAAAGGTTATCAAAATTAGGTCTATTTACTCTAGAAAAGAGAAGACTTAGGGGAGACCTAATAAATATGTACAAATATATCAGAGGGCCATATAGAGATCTCTCCCATGATCTGTTTGTACCAAGGACTATGACAAGAACAAGGGGGCATTCTTTTCGATTGGAGGAAAGAAAATTCCTACATCAGCATAGAAGAGGGTTCTTCACGGTAAGAGCAGTGAGGCTCTGGAACTCTCTTCCTGAGGAAGTAGTGATGGCCAACTCACTGAATGAATTTAAGAGAGGAATGGATGCATTTCTTGTTAGCAAAAGTATAGAAGGTTATAAATAGCATAATCTTACAGGTAGATAGAAGAGTGACCTAGATTATTAGAGGAATGGGGGGGGCTGCAATACCAAGACAGGTTATTAAACTTGGGGTTAGTTAGTTAGGAAAAACAAAGGCTTAGTCGGATCTAATCACAATGTATAAATATATGAGGGGACAGTACAGAGACCTTTCCAAAGATCTCTTTACACCTAGGCCTGCGACTGGAACAGGGGGCATCCGCTAAGTCTTGAGGAAAGAATGTTTAATCATAATCACAGATGAGGATTCTTTACTGTACGAGCAGTGAGACTATGGAGCTCTCTGCCGTATGATGTTGTAATGAGTGATTCACTACTAACATTTAAGCAGAGCCTGGATGCCTTTCTTGAAAAATTTAATATTACCAGTTATGTATATTAGATTTTATGACAGGGTGTTGATCCAGGGAACTAGTCTGATTGCCGTATGTGGAGTCAGGAAGGATTTTTTTTCCCCATTGGAGCTTATTTGACACATTGGGGTTTTTTTGCCTTCCTCTGGATCAACATGTTAGGCTACAGGTTGAACTAGATAGACTTAGAGTCTCCCTTCAACCTTAAAAACTATGAAACTATGAAACTATGAAAATGAACCGGCTATAATTGGTCAAAAAGTTAATTAACTCACCCCTACTGTGGTGGCTGGAGCGACTTCTCTTTTGTGCGGCTGTGATGTTCAGTGATACTTATGTTGCTTCTCTCTTTTTCAGGTTTGTCATGGTCTGGAGCGCAGGCAAATCTTTGTGATAAGATTGGTAGAATATATACATCACACAACAGACACAGGGACTGGAGTATATAAATCACAGGAGACATATACATGACTGAAGGGGCAGTTGGCATATACATCACTTAGGAGACGCTGGGACTGATGTATATACATCACATAGGAGACGCTGGGACTGCTGTATGTACATCACATAGGAGACGCTGGGACTGCTGTATGTACATCACATAGGAGACGCTGGGACTGCTGTATGTACATCACATAGGAGACGCTGAGACTGCTGTATATACTGTACATCCAGGAGACACCTACATCACTGGAGACACTGGGGGCACATACATCACACGAGGGTCTGGGGACATGTATATGCCCCCAACCCCCTCCTGTGATGTATATGCTTTCAGCCTCTCATTTGATGTATATGTGATGCCCTGGGCAAGCCAGGGGTCACAGGTCATAACACCACCACACCCTACACCCCAGTTAGGAACACCAAAGCTAACCAAAAATCCTTGTTTCCTTCCTCCAGGAGCTGGTGTCCACACCAGGGGGTGGGCCAGGCGGTTGGCTCCGCCCACCAAGGAGTTCACAGCTCTGGAGGTGGGAAAACCAGGCAGAGGAGTTAAGGAAGTGAAGTGAAGTGGAAGGAAGTGGTAGAGGAGCAAAGGAGAGAAGCTGAGGAAAGGGAAAGTGACAGTTTGTAAAGCCTGAAGTTAGTCCGGGTGTGTGCCCCGGACTGAGAGACAGCAAGGTCAGCAGACGGCGGTGACTGTCTGCAGGGGTGACTGCTTGGAAGTTGCTGGAAGGACCGCGGACGGGTAGTGGCCCGGCGGTACCGGAGCGGTATACAAAGAGCAGTCAGCACCAGGGCAGGGGCCTTTTGGATCCCGGCAAGGCTAGGAGTCGCCATAATTTGCCAAATCCATCAGTGAAGGGGACGACTGTCTCCCAACAACCAAGTCCCGATTGAAGGCAACAGTCCAACCGTAACAAAGAGACACCGCCACCGCCAGGGCACCAGTTTCTCAGGGCCAGCGCCTGCGGGCAAAGTAGGGCTCCTTCGGCCCATATCCAAGCCGGGGAGCGGGTTACCGGTGGGAACCCATCGCAACCATCATCATCTTAGGTGCAGGAAAAAGGGACCGTCACCGTCAACTACTGGGGAAAGCAAGTGCAGCCGTCCGTGGGAACCGTCTTTCCAGCCGTGTGTTTTACCGAGAACTGTGTCATCGTCTCAGGCTGAGTGAGTACCACAGTGCCGCAAGGCACACAGCTGCCCCCGCGTCCCTGCATCCCACCAAGCCCTGCATCACCCACTTCATCACTGGGCCCCGGGACCACCAACCCCCCTACCCACGGGGGGGAGGACTAACATCCAGCTGCCCCATACCATCACTCCCGGGATCCCCATACAGAGCAGCGGTGGTGTCTACAAATCACCACAACCGTGGGTGGCGTCACGGACAATAAATTATATCCCAAAACCCAATCCCCTTTCACTCACGGGTGAGGAGCGCCGCTAGAGTCCCCGGGATCCGGCCCATCGCTCGAGCCACCGAGCAGGCCGCAGCAGCCGCGGCAGCCGGACCCGAGCAGTAGGGAGAGCGCGGCGTCCCCTCCTCCGCCCGCGACATATATGTGCCCAGCCCCTCCTGTGAAGTATATGCGCCCAGCCCCTCCTGTGAGATCTATGCGCCCAACCCCTCCTGTGAGATCTATGCGCTCAGCCCCTCCTGTGAGATCTATGATATGTATGGCCCCAACATTTCCAGTGTGATGTATATGCCCCCAGCGTCTCCACTATGATGTATATGCTCCATCCCCTCTTGTGATGTATATGCTCCTAGCATCTCCAATGTGATGTATATATCACAGGAGGGGTTGGGGCATACACATCACAGGAGATGCTGGGGCATATCCATGACAGGAGGGTCTGAGAGCATATATATGACAAGAGATGCTGGGGGCATATACATGACAAGAGGGGCTGGGGAACAGACATTACTAGTTCACTGGGAGGCATAAGCATTGCTGTGGGGCACAGATGGCACTGGGGGGGGGGGCACAGACATCACTAAGGCGACACAGAGAGCACTAGGGGGGCATGGACATCACTAGGAGGCCACAAGCATCACTAAGGGGGCACAGGCATCACTGATGGGGGGGGGCACACAGACATCACAAAGGGGGGGCACACAGACATCACTAAGGGGGGGCACATAGACATCACTAAGGGGGGGCACATAGACATCCCTGAGGGGGGCACACAGACATCCCTGAGGGATGGGCACACAGACATCCCTGAGGGATGGGCACACAGACATCCATGAGAGATGGGCACACAGACATCACTGAGGGGGGGGGGCACACAGCATCACTAATGGGGGGGCACACAGACATCACTAAGTGGGGGCACACAGACATCACTAAGTGGGGGCACATAGACATGACTGAGGGGGGCACAACCAACATCACTAAGGGGGGAGCACATAGACATCACTAAGGGGGGGCACATAGATATGACTGAGGGCGGGCATAGACATCACTAAGGGGGGGCAAACAGACATCACTAGAAGGAGACTGGGGAGGCTGCACTCAGCACTTGGAGCTCCACATAGCAGTGGAGGGGGCATACTGCACCGGAGAAGGGGCGGGGAGCGGGCGGCACACAGCGCCGTGGAGCTGGAGCTGCACACAGCAGTGGAGGCGGCGGGGAGCAGGCGGCACATAGCGCCGTGGAGCTGCACACAGCAGTGGAGGGGGCGGGGAGCAGACGGCACATAGTGCCGTGGAGCTGCACACAGCAGTGGAGGCGGCGGGGAGCAGGCGGCACATAGCGCCGTAGAGCTGCACACAGCAGTGGAGGGGGCATACTGCACCGGAGAAGGGGCGGGGAGCAGGCGGCACACAGCGCGGTGGAGCGGTGGGAACACAAGCGCTGGAGAGTGGGCGGCACAATGCTGGAGGCGGTGAAGGTGATGTGGGACGGAATCGCAGCGATAAACCCGCCCACAAAGTAAGTCCTGAGCACGCTGGCACCTGCCACCGAGAACGCTCATTGGTGCGCGCAAGCAGCGCATGTGAAGATTTAAAGGGCCGGCAACTGGTAATACCGTGGCGACGGCCGTAGCACTGCCGCCCCTGGAAATCTGCTCGCGGGCCGCAGAAAAGGTCATGGCGGGCCGCATGCGGCCCGCGGGCCGGAGGTTCCCCACCCCTGCTTTAGATAGTGTATGTAAACTTCTGGTTTCAACGGTAAGTGTGAATGACTATGTGTGGTTGTCTACAAGGAACATAAAGTTGAAAATGTCTTCCTGGAAGCTGGGACCAAGGTTTATTGTTCCCTATAAAATAACCGCTGTCATTGCCCAGTAGCATTTTGTCTGGAGTTACTTCAGGCTCTTAGGATCCACAATGTGTTCCACAGGGCACTGCTCAAAATGTATGTGGTACATTTGGAGCAACCCCCTTACTGCTAGCCTCAATCATGGTTGATGGTAATCTAGTTTCAAATAGCTAAGATTGTTGAGTCTCGTTTTCTACGTCATTCCCTTCAATACTTGCACTGGAGGGGTTATGGACCGGAGTAGAGGATGTGGGTCCCACCATCGCATGTGAATGCCACAAGATCGGTTCATTCAATTCACGCTGCCCATCCGGATAGGCCTGGTCCTGAGTGTCTGTAGAGCACTTGTAGAAGGGGGGCTACTGTCACTGTTGTGTCGTGGGTGATAGACAGTCCTGTGGTGTCCGGGAATAGAAGGTCACAGCGTTTGACTGCCTAAAATGCTCCTTAACTTTCTATTATTTCCAGGCCTGCCACTAGGAATTTCACGGCACCATACTGGCAAAATTTCCGGGCCTCATTGAGACTCCACCCAGGCTCCACTCAAGTTCCGCCTCCACCCCTCAAACCTTCCACTGTCTCACCGCCACTCTTAGAAAAATATAAACACACACACATATACATTTTATATCTATCTATATACAGTATATATATTATATATATATATATATATATATATATTATATATATTATATATATATATATATATATATATATATACATATACATAGACAGTTAGGTCCAGAAATATTTGGACAGTGACACAATTTTCGCGAGTTGGGCTCTGCATGCCACCACATTGGATTTGAAATGAAATCTCTTCAACAGAATTCAAGTGCAGATTGTAACGTTTAATTTGAAGGTTTGAACAAAAATATCTGATAGAAATTGTAGGAATTGTACACATTTCTTTACAAACACTCCACATTTTAGGAGGTCAAAAGTAATTGGACAAATAAACCAAACCCAAACAAAATATTTTTATTTTCAATATTTTGTTGCGAATCCTTTGGAGGCAATCACTGCCTTAAGTCTGGAACCCATGGACATCACCAAACGCTGGGTTTCCTCCTTCTTAATGCTTTGCCAGGCCTTTACAGCCGCAGCCTTCAGGTCTTGCTTGTTTGTGGGTCTTTCCGTCTTAAGTCTGGATTTGAGCAAGTGAAATGCATGCTCAATTGGGTTAAGATCTGGTGATTGACTTGGCCATTGCAGAAGGTTCCACTTTTTTGCACTCATGAACTCCTGGGTAGCTTTGGCTGTATGCTTGGGGTCATTGTCCATCTGTACTATGTACTATGAAGCGCCGTCCGATCAACTTTGCGGCATTTGGCTGAATCTGGGCTGAAAGTATATCCCGGTACACTTCAGAATTCATCCGGCTACTCTTGTCTGCTGTTATGTCATCAATAAACACAAGTGACCCAGTGCCATTGAAAGCCATGCATGCCCATGCCATCACGTTGCCTCCACCATGTTTTACAGAGGATGTGGTGTGCCTTGGATCATGTGCCATTCCCTTTCTTCTCCAAACTTTTTTCTTCCCATCATTCTGGTACAGGTTGATCTTTGTCTCATCTGTCCATACAATACTTTTCCAGAACTGAGCTGGCTTCATGACCCTTCAACCCTTTGTATTTACTTTCAGGAGTCTTCTCTTTACTGTTGACTTAGAGACAGATACACCTACTTCACTGAGAGTGTTCTGGACTTCAGTTGATGTTGTGAACGGGTTCTTCTTCACCAAAGAAAGTATGCGGCGATCATCCACCACTGTTGTCATCCGTGGACGCCCAGGCCTTTTTGAGTTCCCAAGCTCACCAGTCAATTCCTTTTTTCTCAGAATGTACCCGACTGTTGATTTTGCTACTCCAAGCATGTCTGCTATCTCTTTGATGGATTTTTTCTTTTTTTTCAGCCTCAGGATGTTCTGCTTCACCTCAATTGAGAGTTCCTTAGACCGCATGTTGTCTGGTCACAGCAACAACTTCCAAATGCAAAACCACACACCTGTAATCAACCCCAGACCTTTTAACTACTTCATTGATTACAGGTTAATGAGGGAGACGCCTTCAGAGTTAATTGCAGCCCTTAGAGTCCCTTGTCCAATTACTTTTGGTCCCTTGAAAAAGAGGTGGCTATGCATTACAGAGCTATGATTCCTAAACCCTTTCTCCGATTTGGATGTGAAAACTCTCATATTGTAGCTGGGAGTGTGCACTTTCAGCCCATATTATATATATAATTGTATTTCTAAACATGTTTTTGTAAACAGCTAAAACAGCTAAAATAAAACTTGTGTCACTGTCCAAATATTTCTGGACCTAACTGTATATATATATATATATATATATATATATATATATATATATATATATATATATATATATACAGCTCTGGTAAAAATTAAGACCACTGCAAAATGTTCAGTTTTTCTGATTTTTCTCTTTATAGGTATATTTATGAGTAAAATGTAAATTGTTCTTTTATTCTATAAACTACTGACATGTCTCCGAATTTCCAAGCAATACATTTTGTATTTATTTTCTGAATATGAGAAATGGTCAAAATAGCAAAAAAACAATGCATTGCTTTCAGACCTCAAATAATGCAAAGAAAACAAGTTCATAATCATTTAGAAACAACAATACTAATAATGTTTTACCTCAGGGAGAGTTCAGAAATCAATATTTTGTGGAATAACCATGATTTTTAATCACCGCTTTCATACGTCTTGGCATGCCTTCCACCAGTCTTTCACACTGCTTTTGGGTGACCTTATGCCACTCCTGGTGCAAAAATTTAAAGGGAAGGTGTCGTAAAAAAAAAAAAAAAATGAATAAATGAGAAATTGCAAAGTATTAATGTTTTAATGTTTTGTTTAAATATTATTATTTGTTTTAATTGAGTAAAATACTGTATAAAAAAATAAATAAAAGTTTGATATTTTCAACCCTTAAACACTAGGAGGAGCAGCTGCTGAAATCCTACAGAAATCCTACTGTAGAAATAGCTCACATTACAGCTGCAGTAAAAGTGGGCAGAATCTGCTCTCCTGTGTGTGATGTCACACCCCCCTCTCCCAATCTGGGTGTTTCCAAAAGGATAAGAGAGAATGAAATTAGCGGCGTTGGCCCAGTACCAGTACCCACATCCTGAGCAAGTGACAGGGGGAAAGTGCAGCACGCAGCATACGTTGTGAACTCCACAAAGATGGCAGCAATCTCCTCCCTCTGCTGTGATCTGGACAGCCCAGGGGGCATGTACAGATCACAGCAAAAGCATCTCTGTGTTAATTATAGGGGTCGGAGCGTGACACCTGACTCTTAAGGCCCCGTCACACACAGAGATAAATCTTTGGCAGATCTGTGGTTGCAGTGAAATCATGGATATATTGTTCCATTTGTACACAGCCACAAACTTGGCACTGATTGTCCACAATTTCACTGCAACCACAGATCTGCCGCAGATTTATCTCTGTGTGTGACAGGGCCTTTATGCACTGGGGCTGCCGTATTTGAGGTAACTGTTGTTACGTATAGCAAATCTAAGATGGCAGCCCCCAGTGCATCAGTAAAACTAGAATTAAATAAAAAGTAAATAAAAAGGGAATTTAATTTTGTAATACAAATACTTGATTCCATAATCACTATTATTAATACAAAAATAAAAAAAATGTGACACCTTACCTTTAAGCATTTCTTCTTTGTTTGATGGCTTGTGACTATCCATCTTCTCTTGATTACATTCCAGACGTTTTCAATGGGGTTCAGGTCTGGAGATTGGGCTGGCCTTGACAGTGACCTACAAAAGGAATGGCAAATGGCAGCTGGGGTGAAGTACATGGCAAGAACAATTTGTAACAGACTCCTAGAGGCAGGGCTCAAGTCATGTAAAGCTAGAAAAAGCCTTTTATTAATGAGAAGCAGAGGAGAGCCAGGCTGAAGTTTGCCAAAGACCATAACAATTGGACCATAGAGGACTGGAGTAAGGTAATCTTCTTTGATGAGTCTAATTTTCAGCTTTGCCCAACACCTGGTCATCTAATGGTTAGACGGAGACCTGGAGAGGCGTACAAGCCACAGTGTCTTGCACCCACTGTGAAATTTGGAAGAGGATCGGTGATGATCTGGGGATGCTTGGACAGATTAAACTTTGCAAAGGACGTATGAATCAAGCCACATGCAAGGTTATCCTAGAAAAACAGTTGCTTCCTTCTGCTCGGGCAATGTTCCTCAACTCTGAAGACTGTTTTTTCCAGCAGGACAATGCGCCATGCCACACAGCTAGGTCAATCAATGTGTGGATGAAGGACCACTACTTCAAAACCCTGTCATGGCCAGCCCAATCTCCATACCTGAACCCTATTGAAAACCTCTGGAATGTAATCAAGAGGAAGATGAATAGTCACAAGCCAAACAAAAATAAACTGCTTACATTTTTTCACCAGGAGTGGCATAAGGTCACCCAAATGCAGTGTGAAAGACTGTTGGAAAGCATGCCAAGACACATGAAAGCTATGATTAAAAATCATGGTTATTCCACAAAATATTGATTTCTGAACTCTTCCTGAGTTAAAACATGAGAAGATAGGAACTGTGGAGGAGAAGCGCAATAGGGTCTTACCAGATAACAAAATTGGTGATTAATAGTAAGGAACTCACCTAGAGTAGTTGTGCAAGTCACAACTAGAGATGAGCGAACCGGTCCCGGTTCGGCTCGAGGTCGGTTCGCCGAACGGAGGTCCCGTTCGAGTTCGGTTCGTCGAACGTTCGACGAACCGAACTCGAACTGCATAGGAAACAATGGCAGGCAATCACAAACACATAAAAACACCTAGAAAACACCCTCAAAGGTGTCCAAAAGGTGACAAACAACTCACAACACAACACAAACACATGGGAAAGTGACAAGGACATATACTCATGCGAAAACAAAACAGCTGGACAAGGAAAAAGAGGAGGACACACAGATATAGGCATGGCACGCCCTTCTAAAGTCATGTAAAACACCGCAAGGTGACTCCAAGCGGAGTCTCCCTTTTTTCCAAAAATTGGGCCCCACACACACCCACCCCTTCAGTGGCAGCAGTTGTGCCCCAGTTGTACACTTCACAGCTAGATTTGCATCAAGCACATTCAAAAATACGTCATTCTTATCCGTCCCCAGGATGACACCGGGGTAGGTAGCAAAGTCTTTCCTGATCCCAGCTCTGTTCATCTTGGCTTCTTTTAAAAACACAGCAAGCAAGGGTTACTCCAAGCGGAGTCTCCCTTTTTTCCAAAAATTGGGCCCCACACACACCCACCCCTTCAGTGGCAGCAGTTGTGCCCCAGTTGTACACTTCACAGCTAGATTTGCATCAAGCACATTCAAAAATACGCCATTCTTATCCGTCCCCAGGATGACACCGGGGTAGGTAGCAAAGTCTTTCCTGATCCCAGCTCTGTTCATCTTGGCTTCTTTTAAAAACAATGTAAGCAAGGGTTACTCCAAGCGGAGTCTCCCTTTTTTTCCAAAAATTGGGCCCCACACACACCCACCCCTTCAGTGGCAGCAGTTGTGCCCCAGTTGTACACTTCACAGCTAGATTTGCATCAAGCACATTCAAAAATACGCTATTCTTAACCGTCCCCAGCATGACACCGGGGTAGGTAGATAAAGTCTTTGCTGAACCATGACTTGTTCATCTTGGCTTCTTTTAAAAACAATGTAAGCAAGGGTTACTCCAAGCGGAGTCTCCCTTTTTTCCAAAAATTGGGCCCCACACACACCCACCCCTTCAGTGGCAGCAGTTGTGCCCCAGTTGTACACTTCACAGCTAGATTTGCATCAAGCACATTCAAAAATACGTCATTCTTATCCGTCCCCAGGATGACACCGGGGTAGGTAGCAAAGTCTTTCCTGATCCCAGCTCTGTTCATCTTGGCTTCTTTTAAAAACACAGCAAGCAAGGGTTACTCCAAGCGGAGTCTCCCTTTTTTCCAAAAATTGGGCCCCACACACACCCACCCCTTCAGTGGCAGCAGTTGTGCCCCAGTTGTACACTTCACAGCTAGATTTGCATCAAGCACATTCAAAAATACGCCATTCTTATCCGTCCCCAGGATGACACCGGGGTAGGTAGCAAAGTCGTTCCTGATCCCAGCTCTGTTCATCTTGGCTTCTTTTAAAAACACATCAAGCAAGGGTTACTCCAAGCGGAGTCTCCCTTTTTTCCAAAAATTGGGCCCCACACACACCCACCCCTTCAGTGGCAGCAGTTGTGCCCCAGTTGTACACTTCACAGCTAGATTTGCATCAAGCACATTCAAAAATACGCCATTCTTATCCGTCCCCAGGATGACACCGGGGTAGGTAGCAAAGTCTTTCCTGATCCCAGCTCTGTTCATCTTGGCTTCTTTTAAAAACACATCAAGCAAGGGTTACTCCAAGCGGAGTCTCCCTTTTTTCCAAAAATTGGGCCCCACACACACCCACCCCTTCAGTGGCAGCAGTTGTGCCCCAGTTGTACAATTCACACCTAGATTTGCATCAAGCACATTCAAAAATACTCCATTCTTATCCGTCCCCAGGATGACACCGGGGTAGGTAGCAAAGTCTTTCCTGATCCCAGCTCTGTTCATCTTGGCTTCATTTAAAAACACATCAAGCAAGGGTTACTCCAAGCGGAGCCTCCCTTTTTTCCAAAAATTGTGCCCCACACACACCCACCCATTCAGTGGCAGCACTTGTGCCCTAGTTGCAAACAGGATGTTTTGATTTGCATCAAGCACATTCCAAATCCACAAGCATTTACTCTCCCCAGGATGACACAGGGGTAGTAAATTCCTTCTGGATCCATGACTTGTTCATTTTGATGAACGTCAGTCTGTCCACATTGTCACTGGACAGACGCGTGCGCTTATCTGTCAGCACACACCCAGCAACACTGAAGACACGTTCAGAGACAATGCTGGCAGCTGGACACGACATAATCTCCAAGGCGTAACTGGAGAGCTCTGGCCATTTTTCTAGATTTGAAGCCCAAAAGGAGCAAGGCTCCATTTGCAAAGTCATGGCATCGATGTTCATTTGGAGATACTCCTGTATCATCCTCTCCAGCCGTTGACTATTTGTCAGACTTGTTGTCTCTGGTGGCCTTGCAAAGGAGGGTCTAAAAAAATTATGAAAAGATTCCATAAAATTGCTGTTACCAGCACCAGATACGGTCCTACTGGTACGGGTAGACTGTTGAAGATGACGAGACCGTCCCATGTTTGTAAAGTTACAACTGGGAGATTCACTCCCTGCACCTGCACGGTTGTTTGGTGGAAAAGCCGATCTAAGATCGAGTAACAGCTTCTGCTGATACTCCTGCATACGTGCGTCCCTTTCTATGGCTGGAATTATGTCACAAAATTTGGACTTGTACCGGGGATCTAATAGTGTGGCAAGCCAGTAGTCATCATCACTTCTAATTTTGACAATACGAGGGTCATGTTGGAGGTAGTGCAACAAGAAGGCACTCATGTGTCTTGCGCAGCCATGCGGACCAAGTCCACGCTGTGTTTGTGGCATAGAGGTGCTAACCGTTCTTTCTTCCTCTGACATCTCCCCCCAACCTCTTTCAACTGAAATTTGACCAAGGTCTCCCTCATCTGCTGAGTCTTCCATGTCCATGGACACTTCGTCCTCCATTTCTTCATGTCCTCCTGCACCTTCCTCAACATCTCGCCTGCTACCATGCGCCCTTGTTGATCCCTGTCCCCCATGGTCCCATGCCTGGCGCCTTGGTGATGATGAACGTCTGGACCTTGGTGATGTTGTTGTGTCTTGCGCATGTGAATCCTCCTGTAGTTCCTCCCCTTCCTGTTGTCCCACCCCCTGACTCCGAATAGTGTTTAGCGTCTGCTCCAGCATGTAAATGACTGGAATCGTCATGCTGATAATGGCATTGTCAGCGCTAAACATATTCGTCGCCATGTCGAAACTGTGCAGAAGGGTGCATAGGTCCTTGATCTGAGACCACTCCATCAGGGTGATCTGCCCCACCTCTGCATCTCGTTGGCCCAGGCTATACGTCATGACGTATTGCACCAGGGCTCGGCGGTGCTGCCACAGTCGCTGTAACATGTGGAGAGTCGAATTCCAGCGTGTCGCCACATCGCATTTCAGACGATGAACCGGCAGGCCGAAAGACTTCTGGAGCGATGCAAGTCGCTCAGCTGCGGCGCTTGAACGGCGGAAGTGAGCAGACAGTTTTCATGCCCTGGTCAGAAGGCCATCTAGGCCGGGATAGTGTGTTAAAAATTGCTGCACGACAAGGTTCAACACGTGAGCCATACAAGGTACGTGTGTCACCTTGCCCAGGCGAAGGGCCGCACCCAGGTTTGCAGCATTGTCGCACACGGCCTTACCAGGCTGCAGGTTGAGTGGAGACAACCATTTATTAAACTCGGACCGCAGAGCTGACCACAGCTCCTCAGCTGTGTGACTCTTATTCCCAAGACATGTCAAGCAAAAGACCGCCTGATGCCGTTGTGCTCTGCTGCCAGCATAGTAATGAGGGGTGCGTGATTCCTTCTGCGCAGTGAGAACGCTGTTGGCCTGACCAGGCAGGCTTGGGGCGGAGGTGGAGGACCCAGATGAGGTGGAGGATGCAGAAGCAGTGGCGGAACTTGGACAGACAGAGGATTGACACACAAGTCGTGGGGACGGCAAGACTTGTGCAGCAGACCCTTCACCATCTATCACCATAGTTACCCAGTGCCCAGTCAGCGACATGTAACGTCCCTGTCCATGCTTACTGGTCCAAGTATCGGTGGTGAAATGCACCCGTTGACACACAGAGTTTCTCAAGGAAGCGGTGATGTTGTGTGCGACATGCTGGTGTAGCGCGGGCACACCTTTCTTAGAGAAGTAGTGGCGACTAGGCATCTGGTACTGGGGCACAGCGACAGACATAAGGTCTCTAAAATCCTGTGTGTCCACTAGGCGGAAAGGCAGCATTTCGGTAGCCAAGAGCTTACAGAGGGATAGAGTCAACCTCTTAGCTTTGTCATGGGTCGCAGGAAGTGGCCTTTTATTTGACCACATCTGAGGGACAGAGATCTGGCTGCTGTGTGTAGACGGTGTTGAGTAGGGTGTCCCTGGAAAAATGCAGGTTTGTGAGGAAAGTGCAGGCGGAGTCATGATGTTGCCTTCATCCAACGTTAGTGCTATCGATGTCTGAGAGAGCTGTACACACTCACTTGTTTCCCCTTCCAAACCAACTGACGACCTACCAAGCAAACTGCCTGTTGCGGTTACAGTGGTGGAAGTTGTGGGTGGAAAAACAGGTGTGACAGCTGTCCCCACAGTCCTAGAAGATGACGAGCGCGCGGATGCACTGGAAGGGGCATGCGGTGGATGGTTCGCTCCGCTAGGCCGCATTGCAGCACGGTGAGCTTCCCACCGGGCCATATGATATTTATTCATGTGACGATTCATGGAAGAAGTTGTCAAACTGCTGAGGTTTTGACCTCTACTAAGAGAACCATGACAAATTTTACAGATCACATAATTTGGGCGATCTTTTTCTATGTCAAAAAAGGACCAGGCTAGGCAAGGCTTAGAGGCCATGCGACCTGTTGATCCACCCCGAATAATGCTCAGAGGCAGAGTGGTGGCTGAGGATGCAGTTGTAGACGTGCTACCAGTACTCCGACTGTGTCCAGGAAGGCGCAAGGTAACTTCGTCATCAGTTGCATCCTCCTCCACCACCTCTGTTGACCTCCTCGAGTGCCTGACTGTGGGTTGACAGTAGGTGGGATCTAGAACTACATCATCAATTGTTGTGTTTGCACTCCCCTCCCCCTCAGACCGAGCCTCTTCTTGCCCTGACCGAATATTTAAGTTGTCATCCCAATCGGGTATCTGCGTCTCATCTTCATCAGTATGTTCCTCATTGTCTATAACCACAGGTGTTACAGTTTGTGACAAAGGGTCAACATTATGCTCAGAAACTTGGTCCTCACGGCCTGAATCAGAGTCACAAAGGTTCTGGGCATCACTGCAGACCATTTCCTGTTCTGTACTCACTGTAGCTTGGGAGCAGACCTCTGATTCCCAGGCTATAGTGTGACTGAACAGCTCTGCAGACTCAGCCATCTCAGTTCCACCATACTGTGCAGGGCTGATGGAGACTTCAGAGCTGGGAGAAAGCAAGTTTGATTGGGATGACAACTCAGAGGACTGGTGTTTTTTGGATGCGGTACTTGAAGTGGCTGAGAGGGCACTTGTTGGACCAATTGAGATCCATTCAAGCATTTTCCTTTTTTGGCCATCATCTACCTTTGTTCCTGTTGTTCGTGTCCGTAAAAAAGGGAGCACATCGGATTGTCCACGGTAAGTAGTAGACATCTTACTTTTGCTGGTAGATGGTCTATCTTCAGCAGATGATAATGGAGCTTTGCCACCTTCCCCACGGACAAAACCTTTTTTGCCTTTTCCACCACGCCTCTTCCCCTTTCCACCAGCATCTGTCATTTTGCCACTCATGTTGATTGCGACAAGATTGTGCACTGAAAATGTGGTAGTAAAAATTGAGAGGTGGTGTAGATTGCAGTGGTGGTCTAGCTTTATTAACAGCAGAATAATAAAGAATAAATATCCCTGACAATGCAACTACAGTCCTTAAACTGGCAGCAAAAATACTAGTATAATGGCTTAGTTATAATGAGTTGGAGTGTGCAATGCAGGCAGACGCGCTCTGCAAATGTCTTTGCACTAGTGTGACTATAGCAAAGTCCAATAGCCACGTATAGGATGCCACTAGGTACACTGAGTGTTTGCTAGTATAATGGCTTAGTTATCATGAGTTGGAGTGTGCAATGCAGGCAGACGCGCTCTGCAAATGTCTTTGCACTAGTGTGACTATAGCAAAGTCCAATAGCCACGTATAGGATGCCACTAGGTACACTGAGTGTTTGCTAGTATAATGGCTTAGTTATCATGAGTTGGAGTGTGCAATGCAGGCAGACGCGCTCTGCAAATGTCTTTGCACTAGTGTGACTATAGCAAAGTCCAATAGCCACGTATAGGATGCCACTAGGTACACTGAGTGTTTGCTAGTATAATGGCTTAGTTATCATGAGTTGGAGTGTGCAATGCAGGCAGATGTGCTGCAAATGTCTTTGCACTAGTGTGACTATAGCAAAGTCCAATAGCCACGTATAGGATGCCACTAGGTACACTGAGTGTTTGCTAGTATAATGGCTTAGTTATAATGAGTTGGAGTGTGCAATGCAGGCAGACGCGCTCTGCAAATGTCTTTGCACTAGTGTGACTATAGCAAAGTCCAATAGCCACGTATAGGATGCCACTATGTACACTGAGTGTTTGCTAGTATAATGGCTTAGTTATCATGAGTTGGAGTGTGCAATGCAGGCAGACGCGCTCTGCAAATGTCTTTGCACTAGTGTGACTATAGCAAAGTCCAATAGCCACGTATAGGATGCCACTAAGTACACTGAGTGTTTGCTAGTATAATGGCTTAGTTATAATGAGTTGGAGTGTGCAGAGGACACGAGGGTACAGTGCCAGGATTTTGGGGCTCTGGGTAGAGGAATGGAAGCCTGCCTTTCTATTCCCTCCTAATAGGGAAATGCAGGGAGGAAATCCCTGACCTTGGCTACACAGACGCTGGCGCTGTTTTCAGGACCTGTCACCTATGGCTCTGACCCTGCCGGTTTGAGCCCTTAAAAGGACTGCTAGAAAGTGCTCTCCCTAAGCTGTCCAGCGCTGTGTATGGAGCGCATACAGCTGTATCAGCGATAGGACTCAAGACGGAGCTGCGACAGTGATGTCTGACACCAAAGACGCAGAAGAGATAATGGCGTCCTGGAGGAAAATGTCCGGTTTTATAATGCAGGGACATGTGACATGGACATCCTATCACACATGCCGTTGCTTCTCTGGCTAAAAGTCCACTTAGCTGTGTGTGTGTCTGGGATTGGCTGACATGCTGGCCCGCCCCACAAGACGCGCGCGCTTAGGGAAGGAAGACAAGAAAAAAAAAAAAAAAAATGGCGATCGCCATTATAGAAACAGCAGTGATCTGAAGGCGCTGTTCACGCACACTATACACTGAAATGTCATAATAGTGTGATTCACAGAGTGACTTACACTATTACAGCAGAAACCAAGCTAGGATTTAGCTGGTTTTTTGCTGCTAGAACCGTTCTCGAACGTTTCTAGAACTAATCGAGCTTTTTCAAAAAGCTCGAGTTCTAGTTCGATCTAGAACATGCCCCAAAATCACTCGAGCCTAGAACTGGAGAACCACGAACCACGAACCGCGCTCAACTCTAGTCACAACTTCTATATCAGCGATATATAAAGGCAAACAGCTGCAGCCTCGAGCAGAGTAGAGTAAATTCAGAAGAAGGGACCGGGTATCTTGCTAAGCTATCACCACATCGGGATGTAATATTATTTCATGTCTTTAATACTTATGCACAGGTCAACGCATTTCGGAGGTCGCAGCCTCCTTCCTCAGGACAACATGCAAAACATAAATAATCTGATCTCAACAAGGATGAGCCGATATAATATATATATATATATATATATATACACACAGTCCATCAACGTCACAGGACCACCCCCCAATTTTTTCAAATCTTGGCGAGATCCTTATCAGTTTAAAAAACGGTATATGAATTGCAAGAAGAACTTCTCAAATTACATCAAGCTTCAGCACGGAAGACTTTTTTTTAAAAATATTGCAAGTTTATAATAAAAGGAAATAAAGAGGGGCGGTCCTGTGACGTTGTTGGAAGGTGTATATATATCGGCTCATCCTTGTTGAGATCAGATTATTCATGTTTTGCCTGTTGTCCTGAGGTTATTTGGATGTTTTTGGTCATTATGATTTAAAAAGAGAAAACACAGTAGTTTGACAATAAATGTTCTTACCCAACCACTAAACATGAGTGGAAAAAAAGATTTTGTGTTATCATTCATATTCTCTGAAAAAAGGCCAATAAACCAAAAAATCTGCCAGGGAATGTAAACTTTTGAGCACAACTGTATGTCCCAATCCAGATTTCTGTCCCCTTCCTGATATATATGTCCTCCTTCTGGTATATATGATTCCTTCCTGGGCCCCTGCTGGCATATTTGTCAGCCAAAAGAATTGAAAACATTTTACTCACCTTCACAGGCCAGCACTTTGTGCGGCGTCCTCACTGAGCAGCAATGTAATTCAGCTGGATGTAAGCCCTCCGACATGCATCTGTGACGCCCTGGATTAGCCAGGTCGTCCCATACACCGCCCCCCCCTCCCCCCTTAGTAAGGTGACAGCAACCAAACTACAAAACCCTTGTCACCTCCCTCTGGGTTTGATGTTCACACCAGGGGGGGAGGAGCCAGGCGGTTGGTTCCGCCCACCGAGAGGTTCACAGGCCCGGAGGCGGGAAAAACAGTAGTCTAGTCTAGTCTAGTCTTGACAGTGAAGTGGAGTGGAGTGAAGTTCAAGGGCAGACCTGTGCCTAGGTCTGCCATAGTATACACCAGGTGTCTGGGTTGGAGCCCAGTCACCTCTGGCAAGGCGGCAGACGAGCAGACGGTGGTGGCCGCCTGCAGGAGCTGTGATTACAGCCGGTGGAACTGTAGGGACCGGGGGCGGGCGGTGGCCCGCCGGTACCGAACCGGGGAACCGATTGGAAACCGAAGCACCAGGAGGGGTACTCAGACCCAGTACGAGGTCCAGAAACAACCGGGCTGAGTCAAATCAACTGATTGAGGACTGGACTTTAGGACCTTTCCCACATAAGACCTGACTGAAGACAACAGCCCAACCATAGGGGTAAAGCCACCGCCCAGGCATAGAAACCCGAGGGGCCAGCGTCTGCGGGCTAAGAGGGCTCTCCCGACACATATCAAGCCGGGGAGCGGACTACCATTGCTCAGGCATAGGAGTCGTGATTTCTACACAAGTGAGGTGCAGGAGAAAGGCGGAAACCACCAACCTGTTAAGGGGAAAAACTGCAGCCGGCTGAAGGCACCGTTCACCATCTTGTTTGGTTTACCAGAGACTCCAGCGTGTTTATCATAGTGAGTACACCAGTGCCTTCGGGCCGCGCACCGCACCGACACCCCAGCACACATCCATCCCCTCAGCACCTCCCTCGGGCCCCCGGGACCATCATCCCCCTACCCATGGAGGGGGTCAACACCAAGCTGCGCAACACCGTCCCCGACAGCCTAGTCAACGGCAGCGGTGGTGTCCATCCATTCACCACAACCCGTGGGTGGCATCACGAACTTAAATCCCCTACAAACCACTGCGGCTCCGGCCGTGGACCTCCCCACCGAAGTCCCTACGTGTAGCGCCAACCCCCTTTCAGAGCGACGTGACCCCCGGGTCCGTGAAGAGCTCGAGCCACGCACCGACGAGCACGGATCCGAGCGGCTCGGCAGCCGGCCGAGCCCCGGGGTGGTACACATCCAGCTGAAGCAAAGCAGGGGCTGGGGTCAGCAGGCCCCACCACCACCCCCCGACGATCCCTCGCTCCTGTATTCAGCTCACTGAGCACTTACTGTCCCAGCGTCCTCGCCACCTCGGAGGCTCTGTTAAATGCAGCAGTGTGATGAGGTCGCAGTCATGATCTCATCACGATACTGCAGGCTGAGCCACTGGATGATGCACCACAGCGCCCTGCTCTGCCCCACTGCTCCTGCCTACAGCACATGGCTAATTTGCATGAGACGCCCCTTCGCATGCAAATTAGCCATGTATAGTAGCCAAAGCGACACGGCCGGCTCCTCTACTGTGGCTGTGACTGGGGAACAGTGAAGAAGCTTAATAAAGCAAAGTAATTACCCAGGTCCCGGCTGGACCCACTCTTAACCGGGCCCCCTTCACCAGTCATGGTTTTCATGCCCTGATGGTGGCCCTGATTATTCCTGCTGTAAATATTCAGTGTACTAGGTTGCTTCTCCTCTGGCTTTTCATCCTTTTCCTTTTAGGACGCTATGGAGCTCTTCTTCCATTCAGCTACTTTAATTTTCCCTGGACTTCTGCTGGTGATATTCAATTCCTCCACAAGCTCTGGATGCAAGCAGGCGGCTTGCAGTCAGCCGTAGGATCATTGCTGCTCTTTGCTTAACTTCTTCCTGAGGCATCTGGAGCTAAGTTATTTATGCGCTTTCCCATGTGTTTTCTCCCTGTGTCTTCTTTAGTGTATAGTGAGGTTGACGAAGAGCTCATCCCACCAAAGCCTATTTAGGGTGGTGAGGGACCCCAGGGGCCAGCAGTAGGTTTGGTCAGGGGTCAGCATCTACCTCCTCCCTAGACAAAGGGTTTCCCCTCCTTTTCACCGTTTGCTTGGTACTCCCCCGTACCTGGTACGTGACAGACAGGTAGGCAGTGTGAACACAGGGGTAGGCACTGTGATCGTGTCACCCACAGGGCAGGCAGTGTAATCAAGATGCACATAGGGGCAGGCAGTGTGATTGCGGCATACACAGAAGCAAGCAGTGTAATCGCAGCACACAGAGGTAGGGAGTGTGATGGCAGCACACAGAGGTAGGGAGTGTGATGGCAGCACACAGAGGTAGGGAGTGTGATGGCAGCACACAGAGGTAGGGAGTGTGATGGCAGCACACAGAGGTAGGGAGTGTGATGGCAGCACACAAAGATAGGTGTGACGCCCTGGACTAGCCAGGGGTCACAGGTAGTCCGACGCACCACACCCCACCCTAATAAGGTAATAGCAGCCGCACATTGAAACCCTGAGTCGCCCCTGCCAGGTCCTGACGTTCACACCCGGTGGGGCGGAGTCAGGCGGTTGGCCACGCCCACCGAGGAGTTCGGATGGCCTGGAGCGGGAACACAAGACAGAACAGTGTTGACAGTTGACAGAGGAGGAGTGGTAGAGAGAACTAGGAACTGTCAGGGGCCTGGGTAGGAGCCTAGGTACCCTTGTCGGCCAGGAGGCAGACGGTAGTGCCGCCTGCAGGAGACCGGGAAGACGACCGGTGGAACCGTAAGGGACCGGTGCAGGGTAGTGGCCCGCCGAAACCGAACCGTGGAGCCGACTGGATACCGGAGCACCAGGCAGGGTACTCAGACCCCGAACTAGTCCAGAAGCCACTGGATCTTAGTCAAATTAACTGATTGCGGTCTGGACCTCAGGGTACTTTCCCACCTAAGTCCCGATTGAAGGCAACAGCCCAACCAGTACGGATAAGTGCCACCGCCAAGGGCCAGAGATCCAAAGGGCCAGCGTCTGCGGGCAAACGGGCTCCTCCGGCATACACAAGTCGGGAAGTGGACTACCGTTGTGAAGGCATAGGAGTCAAAAATCACTACACAGAGGTGCAGGAGGAAGGTGGCCATTACCAACCTTACTAGGAGAACACGCAGCCGGCTGCGGGCACCGATCATCACCGAACTTGGTTTACCAGTGACTCTTTGTGTGATTATAATTGTGAGTACAACAGTGCCATCAGGCACCGCACCACAACACTCCGCCCTGCACCCCGGCCCTCGCCAACCGGGCCCCGGGACCAACATCCCCTACCCACGGAGGGGTCAACACCTAGCTGCACCATTACACCGCTCCCGGGAGCCCCCATACCTTCACTGCAGCGGTGGTGTCTACAATCACCACAACCTGTGGGTGGCGTCACGAACTTTACCAATACCGCGGCTTCGGCCGTGAACCGTCCACCACACCACCCCTACCCGTAGCGCCAGCAAGATCACCCCCCTTTTACACAGGGTCAGCAGTGTGATTGCAGCGTACACAGAGGCAGTGTGATTGCAGCGTACACAGAAGTAGGCAGTGTAAACACAAGGGCAGGCAGCGTGATTGCGGCACACACAGAGAGGTATGCAGTGTGAACACAGGGACAGGCAGTGTGATTGCAGCGTACACAGAGGCAGGCAGTGTGATTGCAGCACACACAGGGGCAGGCAGTGTGATTGCAGCACACACAGGGGCAGGCAGTGTGATTGCAGCACACACAGGTGCAGGCAGTGTAATCGCAGTACACAGAGGTAGGCAGTGTAATCGCAGTACACAGAGGCAGGCAGTGTGATTGCAGCACACAGGGGCAGGCAGTGTGATTGCAGCGTACACAGAGGCAGGCAGTGTGATTGCAGCACACACAGGGGCAGGCAGTGTGATTGCAGCACACACAGGGGCAGGCAGTGTAATCGCAGTGCACACAGGTGCAGGCAGTGTAATCGCAGTACACACAGGTGCAGGCAGTGTAATCGCAGTACACAGAGGCAGGCAGTGTGATTGCAGCGTACACAGAGGCAGGTAGTGTGATTGCAGCACACACAGGGGCAGGCAGTGTGATTGCAGCACATAATGGTGCAGGCAGTGTAATCGCAGTACACACAGGTGCAGGCAGTGTAATCGCAGTACACAGAGGCAGGCAGTGTGATTGCAGCGTACACAGAGGCAGGTAGTGTGATTGCAGCACACACAGGGGCAGGCAGTGTGATTGCAGCACACAATGGTGCAGGCAGTGTAATCGCAGTACACACAGGTGCAGGCAGTGTAATCGCAGTACACACAGGTGCAGGCAGTGTAATCGCAGTACACAGAGGCAGGCAGTGTGATTGCAGCACACACGGGGCAGGATTGTTGGGACGCGGAGGATGCTGTGCTTACACTTGTGCTGCGCTCAAAGCCGATTACTGCGCCTGACACACTGCGCCCCCTGCTGGACGCCGGCCATCTCCTGCTCGCTCAGCTGTCAAAGCTCCCGGAGCCGTGGATCTGGGTGGGGGGAGGAAGCAAGTTTGGGAGTGGGACCTTGCGACTCCCTACACGTGGGATCTCCGCAGACTTGTAGCTGCTCCTCCATAGAGCATGATCCGGCGGTGAGAGCGCAGCAGCCCTGACACCCGATAATAGGAGGCAGAGCCCGGCTACTCCTCTGTGTGGGATCTGAGCGCCGAGCACCTGCGGATCCACAGACACCATGAGTAGCGCCCTCCCGCCTGCGCCGCAGACCTGGACTCAGCCGGACACCTGGACCTAGGGCACCTCACCCCAGAAGATGCCCATATTCCCCGGGCACCGGCCACAGCGCCCATAGGAAGAGCACCTGCAGGTTGGATCCTGCACAGACACGTGCACAACCTACTGCAGACTCTCATCCCTCACCCACTGACCCTGGCACACAGCACCTTCACTGTTACCCACGGACCCTGGCACACAGCACCTTCACTGTTACCCACGGACCCTGGCACACAGCACCTTCACTGTTACCCACGGACCCTGGCACACAGCACCTTCACTGTTACCCACGGACCCTGGCACACAGCACCTTCACTGTTACCCACGGACCCTGGCACACAGCACCTTCACTGTTACCCACGGGCCCTGGCACACAGCACCTTCACTGTTACCCACGGGCCCTGGCACACAGCACCTTCACTGTTACCCACTGACCCTGGCACACAGCACCTTCACTGTTACCCACGGACCCTGGCACACAGAACCTTCATTGTTACCCACGGACCCTGGCACACAGAACCTTCACTGTTACCCACGGACCCTGGCACACAGAACCTTCACTGTTACCCACGACCCTGGCACACAGCACCTCTCCGGGGAGTGTGGCCGTCACTGATACCCACTGGCATCCAGCTGTAGGGGTCACTGCACCACGGTGCGCCCAGGGCCATTCCCCAGGAGCCGCTGCTGGGGGGACTATGCCCTGAAGGTCCGGATCATGCAGAAAAGTGTGCGGTGTAACGAGGGGCATGCCTTGTACCTTGCCTTCCTGGCCCGCAAGGAGGGCACCAAAAGGGGCACTCTCGGTAAGAAGGCGACCGAGACCAGCAGGTGGCACGAAAAGTGGTTCGCTCTGTTCCAAAATGTCCTGTTCTATTTCGAGACGGAACAAAGTGGAAGACCCTCGGGGATGTACATGTTGGAAGGCTGCAGCTGTGAGAGGGTCCCGGCTCCCATAGTGGCCAGTGGGGGGAAGGAGACCATGGAGAAGCAGGTAAGGCAGAGGGGGCTGCTCTGGGGTCCAGGTTTTAAGCTCTGGAATTTATAGTGCTAAAATGCCTTCTCTGCAGACAGTAGTTCCGAAGTAGCATGTTTTTTAACCCTTTAAAAATGGCTTGTACCATTTTTTGCTATAATGTATCCAGGTGTGTTCGGTAAATGATGGCTGGCCAGCAAGGTGAGAGCGGGAAGTGGGTGTAACAAGCTAAAGTGTCTGGTAATGATGCCCAGATGAATGTTCTGGGAGGAGCGATACATATATTATTCCTACATCTCCGAACTGTTGTGCTTTGTTTGTAAACTTTGTAACAAAATGATCCAAAATGACAATACTGCCTCCTATTATGTGAAGCGGGTCTGCGGGCACATTCAGAGGGGTCTGCGGGCACATTCAGAGGGGTCTGCGGGCACATTCAGAGGGGTCTGCGGGCACATTCAGAGGGGTCTGCGGGCACATTCAGTGGGGTCTGCGGGCACATTCAGTGGGGTCTGCGGGCACATTCAGTGGGGTCTGCGGTCACATTCAGAGGGGTCTGCGGTCACATTCAGAGGGGTCTGCGGTCACATTCAGAGGGGTCTGCGGTCACATTCAGAGGGGTCTGCGGGCACATTCAGAGGGGTCTGCGGGCACAATCAAGGGGTCAGGTGAGAGCTTTACATCTGGATCTCCATAGAGTTTCTAGGTTACATGAATGTGCCCAATATTGTATAATGAGCCACCATCAGTGCCTGATTGTGGAGAAATTTGTAAAATCCACCTCCAATTCTGGTCCCCTCTAAACACAGAACTGACCAGGACCCAGTGCAGATCAGAGACATTAGATACAATAACTGAGCTCCTCTGTATCACGGGGGTGATACATTGTGACACCCAATAGAATGACTTCTTGGTTACTCCTATTCTAGAAGATGTTACCTGTACAGGGCGAGACCCCCGATATCCCAAACACTCCCACAAACATCAGAAGTAAGTCAGGAGAGCCAGTTCTCGGAGCTTGTATGGAGTCTTCATTACGACTTATTTCCCCTCTGAATTGTCAGGTGCTGCGGAATATGTTGGAGAATACTACTGATATAATTACATTACTACCTTATTCCATAATACTAATGTAAGAAACCTTTCTATTCAGCCACTATAAACTGCAGCTGGGACCATGTACAGGGCAAATACCAGGGCCGGACATATCATTGGTGCAACTTGTGTGGCCACACAGGGACACACGAGGTTGGGAGCCATTTCTACCTCCAAAGCAGGTGTAATTGTACATTATGATGAGCTATTGGGCTGTAAAGGACCCCTATACTGTACCATACTAAAGGACCCCTATACTGTCCTTACGCAGGGCCCTCTTCTGTCTGTGTCCACCAGTGGTAAATACACAATAGTGCGTGTCTGTGCACAGCGATCGCACAGGAATATTGTAAGAATCTGGAACTCTGACACAGGCGGACATTGTCAGTACTTGTCTAGCATAACTCCAGATCCGTGAGCTTTATGGGGAGATTCAGGAGCATCTCTGAAAGATTTCCCAGCAAGGCTAGAGCGGCTCGGAGACGTTTTCCCAATCACTGGCAGATAAGCCTGCTTACCATCTGCCGAACAATACCCCTTACTACAGGGGCTGCACAGCGGAGCTCGTCCACTACATATCCCAACCAACCTGTGAGCTTCAGCACATCACATTCAGAGCAATGGGAAGTCACCAGAAGACTAAAACAAGAGTTTTCTAATATCACAACCTATTAGAGAATAGCTCTAGAACAAGCAGATCTGTGACATAATATACAAATGAGATCTTTTAATAATTCCAATCAGCGCAATGAGACATCAGCAGTAAAATGTCACATCTGCAAAGCTTTGCAATCTGAATGTTGTGAAGGCACCTTATGATATTCTAAGGACCATGTCTAGGGATGTTCCACCATCTGTCCATATTACTGATCATCTAAACTCCTTCATCTGTAATACTTCGTTCAGTTCTCCTATCGTTGTCTGTGTGACCCGTGCGCCCTGTACCTGCAGACACAGATGGACCCTGGATATGTTCTGATATGTAACTGTTGCAGGAGGGCTGCTCGAGACGCTCGGATCCGGGCTCGTGGCGGTGGCTCGAGGGGAAGCCGGACCCGGGCCTGAGCACACGTCCGTCGCCCGCAAGTGAAAAGGGGGTTATTAGATGGGGAAGGTTTTGTCAGTGACGCCACCCGTGGTGTGCGGTGATTGTTGGTGACACCGCCGCTGGAGGTGACGTCCGGAACTAATGGAGTGGGGCAACTGGATGTTATCCCCTCCACGGGTAGGGGAGGTGTTGTCCCGGGGCCCCAATACAGGTGAGATGGTGCTGTGGAGAGCAATCTGCAGGGTTGGACCGAATGGTATTGGTGTACTCACAGTTCTGAATTATTTACACAGTCCAAAGGGTTAACCAAATTGCCAGTGACCGGTGACCTCCGACGGGTGTGTTCAGATCCCACACCCTGGTATAGCAAACAGAGCTCCCTTCCTCCTGCACTTAGTGTTGTGTCCTTGTTGCTGACTACTCTACATGAAACGGGGAAGTCCATTCCCGGTGATACTGTGTGTTGGGAGTTGTGGCCCGTGAGAACTGACCCGTGGGATGTTAGCAGGCAATTGCGGAGCCCTATACCCCTCGTTGGGCTTCTGTCTCGCTCTATCTGGGCCTCCTGTGGGACAAGACCTGAAATCTTGTCCTCGGCTGGTCAATTAGTAAGGTGCCTGAAGCTGTCCTTGCTCTAGGGTCCAGGTACCCTGTGTGCACAGCCTCCGGACCGGATCCTCGCTGTCGGCACCGCTACAACCCTGCCCCGGTCCACTTAAGGTCTCCCGCGACTGGATGTCCGTCGACTGTGACCCTGTCTACCGACTGCCACCTAGTCAGTAGTCCAGGGGCTCCAACCGCTAACTACCCTGTCGCTTCACACTCCTCTCGCTTTCTCTGTCTCTCACTGAACTGTCTTGTTCCCTCCCATTACACCTAGGTGGGCATCTCAAACCACTTGGCCCCGCCCACTAGTGTGTCCCTATTGTCATGGGGGGGTGACTAGGCTTTGCTGGCTGGTGTTATGTACCTAGATGGGGGATTTGTGATGGAGAATCAAGGAGGAGGGAATCCTGCACCTGGAAGAGGGGTGCAGTCATCTGTGACACCCTGATTTTGTCATGGCATCACATAACCAGACGGCTGTAGTCAGATTCTATACTAAACCACTTCAGAACCGTTTGTTTTATATTGTGTACACCTCTAATTCCTTCCATGTTTAATACTGAAAATTGTTAGAACTTAGGTAATTAGCAGCAGTTTAAAAATAAAGTGATATTCTTAATGGAGTCACCTTTCTGTGTTCAAATATTTAGTTATTTTTAAAAGTGATAAAAGAAAATAAGGGAGGGTTAGATAAGGGAAATATTAAATTTAAGAGGTCTCAAACTGGTAAAAGCAATAATTAGCCCTCTTACATCACCTAGAGCTACCGTTCTGATTATTTCCCGGTCACTGCTGGTCACTACTTTCTGGCCTTGTTTTACCCGGTCTCTGCTGGTCACTACTTTCTGGCCTTGTCTCAACACTCTAGAAATGGCCATTGTGGCCAGTGGAAATTGATGGTCTAAGTAGTCAGTCAGGCCGGTCTCGTACATCCAACATTCATGGTCCATGTACAGACCACGATGTTCAGATCAGTCACTGATCTCTTGTCACAAACACAATAATTGTTGAGTTAGGGGAAATAAAACCAATTCGGATGTTATGGTTTGCACTTGCACCTTGACCGTTGGACGTGTGATACTGAGCTTTAGCTACACGCATCGGCCTCCTCAAATTATGGACTCAATTTAACCTCATCCTAAAAGCATAATGGATAAGAAGTGGGGTGAGGGATTATGTTACAATCTTATTACGAGAGGCAGCTGATAAGTCTTTGGCTTTTTGATCTTTTTTTCTTTCAATGGTAACAAATGTTACATCACATGAAAGCCTTATGTGTCTAATATGTTTTCAAAATTTTGTTTGTTGCTTATGGCAATAGTGTTCTATGCACGCGGGAAAACAAAATAGCGGAGTCTAATGTGATATTCACAGCAACTAAGAGTAGAGGAGTGATAAAATTCTTGTTTCTGCAAGAAAAGTCCGTGAAGGATATTCATGCTGATATGTCGCAGACATTGGAGGATCAATGCCCTTCATATTCCACAGTTAAAAATGGGGTTACCAACTTTAAAACGGGGGACTTCAGCACCAATGATGAGGAACGTCCTGGACCACAGAGAGTGGTTGTTTCTGAGATTGTCGATGCTGTGCACAACCTCATACTGGAGAATTGACGAATTTCAGCTAAAGCAATAGCAGACATCATGGGGATTTCTCGTTAACGTGTTTGTCATTATTCATGAACATTTTTGTCTATGGAACTGCTGGCGATAGCAGAGTACTGCGCTCTGTAGCGATCGGAGCTCTCATAGTATGAAATGAGAATTTGCGGTCACCACTATGGTCACTGGGACCAGCAACAGTCAGAATGGGGGAATCTGGGGATCCCCTTCTAGGAACCTAGATCTAGTCCACACTTATGACCTCTCCCTGTGGGTATGCCATAGCTGTCTGTTGTGACACAACCCTTTAAGCTGATTGTGACCGTCATCTGTTGATCACTTTCCTCTGTCTGACACAATGTATATTCTGCATGTTTTATAGCTGTGGAAAATCTTAGGAACTGAACAGAAGTTCACTTATAATGTTTCGCTTTTGCATGTTCTGTTCTCTTAGGTAAAATCTGCCTTTTTTAAACTGAACCAGCACCTGCATTTATAGAAGAAATAGTGCATATACCTGGAGAGAATCCTTCTGCTATATTGGCAGCATTGGGTCAGGGCATGACCAGATGCTGTCCCTTCATGTAATGCCAAGCGGTCACCCTAGCTATAGGTCAGATGAGGTTACTGGGTAGTCTGCGGATTAGAGAGGTGGAGACTGGGAATAAATCCATTCTGGGGCTTGTCTGTCTCTTTATAACATTTCTTATTTCCTCTAAATCCTTTATTTATCCTGAGGTTTCAGTCAGTTTACAAATAAAAATATCTGCTCGAGACTTCACAAATGTAAAGAATTGGGAAAGTTGCACCTGCAGTCACGTCTTGTACATCTTTCCGGCACCTGAGGCAGATGCTTTATTCTGTCCCACTGATTGTTAGGCTGGGAACCTGCAGAGAGAATAAATGAGGACCTAGACAGTTGTTTAACTGGCTTTATTATCATAGGATGTCTCCTGTTCACCTTTCATTTAAAGGGGCCTGTCCAAAATCCTTCCCCCTCCCCAAACCGTTAATGATTGCATAACGCTTTAAAAGATAAGTCAGTGATCCCTGTGTCTTCAAAGCACTGCCCCAGTAGCAAGAAATTGCTTTAAGCTGTCTGGAAGTGCAGTGGGGTGTGGTGATGCACTTCTAGCTTCTCAGCCTCACGATGCGTTCTCTACCTAGCCGAAGCCTCCCCTGGGTCATTGACAGGTCAGTGGCCATGTACAAGAGCAGACAACCTGTTAATCAGTTGTGGGAGGCTGCCGCTAGGTAGGAAACCCAGTATAAGCTAGAAGTGCATCATCATGACTCGCCCCAGGGCTATGGGGTACTCGGTCCCGGGCAGTGTATTACTGGGATGTGTCACTGGGTGGCCGTTGCCCGGTTCCGTGACCCTGGGGGTCGCTTGAAAGGGGTTATGTACAGGGGAATATTTAATAAAGTTTTTATCGTAACGCCACTTGCGGATTGCGGTTATGGAAATAGAACCGCCGCTGCACAGTCTCTCACCACTGGGGCTGATGGTAATGGCAGACTGGATGTTGGGCCCTCCGCAAGTAGGGCCGGGGCCCCAGGGGATAAGTGATGGCGTTAGGTGCGGAAAGAAGGTAGGCCACTCAAGGGATTGCAGTGTAACTGGGTTCTTTACTCACAGCAGTTTGATGGCTGTTACCCGGAGGAAGGCTGGTCCTCACCACTGGTCCCCTTCCAGTGCCGGTGTGGTAACCTGGTGGCTTACTTCCTCTGCACCTGTCTCTGGTTGGTGGGTCCCCATGGCTTGGAGCGTCTGGGGGTCCCCTCCCGGTTGTCTCTCTGTTCTGGTCCATATGGCAGGCAGTTTGAACCCTGTCAGGTCGGTCCTCAGGTCCCGATCTCTGGTTCGCCCGTCACTGCTGGTGCCCCCGGACCTTACAGTCAGTGAGGTCCTGGATGGTCACCTCACCGTGCAGATTTTATCAGGTCTGCCTGGAGCGTTTGCCTGATCTAGGGCTCTGTACCTAGTTGGTGCTATGGTTCCGAGAGCACTCCACCGTACTCCTTCAGCAACCACACACCTGTGCCTGACAGGTCACTGTTACACGCTACCGTCAGTACAGGTACGTTCATCTCCACTTACTGACTACTCGCTGTCTGCCCCCTCCTCCCTGGTTGCCGTCTAGTGGACTGGATCGGCTCCACCCCCTGGGTGGCCATCCATTGGGTTCAACTCTAGTCTGTCACCAGTCCTTAAGGAAGAGAAAAACTGGGATTATATATGAGTTTTTGGTGTTACCGGCAGTGGTCTTCCAGGTTCCTGGGGTTAGGACCTGCATCTTTGACAGGATGCAGTACCTTGTAGCTCCTGATGGCTTCAGGGGCGCTGCAATCAAACCCAAATTCATTAATAAACAACTTAAAGCACCACGCCAGCGTTTTTGTAAATCTTAAGTCCTTAGCCCCCTGTCTGATATTCACCCTCCGGTATCTTCATCTTCTATAGCCACCACTCCAGTCGGTGTCCGGCCATTTGTGAGCTGTCGGAAGCTCCAATGTTGTATGACGTGTGCCAGAGGTCACAACTAAATATAAGTCTATGAGAACCTTGTTCTGGCTCTCATAGAGATGCATTCGGAGCTTGTGACGTAACGTCTGACTTCCGGATTGTCAGAAATGATGGGCACAAAATGGTGCCGTAGGACCAGAGTAGCATCAGTAAAACCTGAAGCAGCCGGAAGGTGAGTATAAGACTGGAACAGGGGACTTACATTTAAAGCTACACTTCAGTATTGAAAAAACCCAGCTGGAGTGGTGTTTTAAAAAAAAAAGCTATTTCCTTGCTGGAACAGTGCTTTGTGGTCATAAATAGGGATGAGCGAACCCAAAATCTGAGGTTTATCTTTAGGTTGGAAAGAGATAAATAATCATGGGCCTTCCCAGCCCCTAGCTTTACCGTGACTGGTTATCAAAAATAGGGGGGGTCCCTTGCTATACTTTTGTTTTAATTATTTAAATAATTTAAAAAAACTGGTATCCCCTCTTTTTTCTAACCATCCAAGCTAATGCACACAACCAAGTGCTGCAGCCCCCAGCTGTCTGCTTTACCTGTGCTGGTTATCAAAAATAAGGGAAAACACATTTTTTTCTGTATCCACATTTGTTTGCAGGGCAGTTGTCCTGCTCTTAACCCCATTTTGCGTCCTTTTGCAGTCCCTTAGCCCTTACTTCGAGCCTTTTACAGCACCAAGGTTCGGGTCCCCATTGTCTTATATAGTCAGTCTTATATTAATCCAGCCAAAACCGGAGAAGCAGATCATTGACGGGTCTGCTCGTGCCTAGTCATAAATGGATCACTGGCTTATCTTTCATAGGGATACACAATCGTATAACTGGAGGTGTAAAAGGGGCTTCCCTGACATAGCGGTGGACACCACAGATTCCTTATCAGGGTCTATGAAACTAAGCCACAAGTGAACTCCAGCATGCACATTGATGAAGGTCCGAGGTATTAGGACCGAAACGTCTGTGCTCTGTTCACTTTGTAAGGATTTAAAAATAAAAAAAATCACCGCTTTTGTTCAGAAATCTGAGTGCCAAGTCTCTTTCATTCCAGCACAACAGTGACCCAAAACACACAGCCAAGGCAACAAAGGAGTGGCTAAAAAAGAAGCACATTAAGGTCATGGAGTGGCCTAGCTAGTCTCCAGACCTTAATCCCATAGAAAACGTATGGAGGGAGCTGAAGCTCCGAGTTGCCAAGCGCCAGCCTCAAAATTATAATGAATTAGAGATGATCTGCAAAGAGGAGTGGACTAAAATTCCTCCTGACATGTGCGCAAACCTCATCAACCATTAAAAAAGTCTCACTGCAGTGCTTATCAACAAGAGTTTTACCACCAAGTATTAAGTATTTAGTTTTGTTTGCCAGAGGGATCAAATACTTATTTCTTTCTACAAAATGTAAATTTATATAATTTAATTTATACAATGTGATTTTCTGGATTTTGGATACTGTCTCTCACTGTTAAAATTAACCTACTCTTAAAATTATAGACTGTTCATGTCTTTGTCAGTGGGCAAACTTACAAAATCAGCCAGGGATCAAATAATTATTTCCTTTACTGTACGTCACTTATAGAAAACCTTTAGGCTATGTGCGCACTGAGAAATGAAATTTCCGTGCGTACATTCCGCAGGCTCTTAAAGATTACCGCACCCGCGGTAAAAAACCGCGGCAAACCGCACCCGAAAACCGCATGCGGTTTGCCGCGGTTTCACCGCGGTATTGTCCGCGGTTTTGCCGCGTGCGGGTTGGGATGTGCTTTATTGCATTCAATGCAATAAAGCACATTGGAAAAAAAAAAAAAAGTCATTTAATTCTGAGATAGTAGATAGACAGAAGAATAGATAGAGGGATAGATAGATAGACAGAGGGATAGATAGATAGAGGACAGATCGCTGCATTTCCCACGGGCGGCAGTGAGTTCACATTACCGGCCGTGGGAAATGACCGGTAATTACCTGTGCTGTCTGCTGCATTCATTCAGCGCTGTGTCTGTGACACATCGCGGCTGGATGTAAGCAGTGCAGGACCTTGTGGATTACGCCGGAGCGGTGGATTACGCTGGAGCTTTGTTTCGGGAGGGGTTAATAAAATGGTGAACGAGGCTTGTTTGTTTTATTTAAAATAAAGGATTTTTCTGTGTGTGTGTTTTATTCACTTTACTTACGGGTTGATCATGTCAGCTGTCACATAGACGCTGCCATGATCAAGCCTGGAGTTAATGGCGGTGGTCCCCCACCATCATTAACCCCTTGTATTACCTTGCTGCCACTGCTACACGGCAGCAAGAAGAGCCGAGGACACGCCGGTGCTGCCGCATAATGCATGCGACAGTCCCGGGGCAGCTGCGGCTGATATTCTCGGCTGCCGGAAGGGGGAGTGAGGCGGGGGACATTATCCCTGCCCCTCTCCCTCCCCAGCCTGAGAATACCGGGCCGCCGCTGTGTGCTTACCTCGGCTGGAAGGTAAATATGCAGCGGAGCCCACGTTCTTTGTTTTCTATATTTCCGTTTTCTTTCTATGTGTGTTCTATGTGTCTGTGTTCTATGTGATCTATGTCTGTGATGTCTGTGTGTGTGTGTGTGTGTGATCTGTGTGTTTGTTTACTCTCTGCTTTACTTCCTCTTCCTGTAATGACATCACTTCCCTGCAAAACCGCAGACAGGCGATGTACATTACCGGAGGTAAACCGCGAAATACCGCAGGGAATAACGCAGGAAAACGCAGTGAACCGCACAGAATTTGCTGCCTGCGTTATTCCCTGCGGGATTTCATGATTAACATTGGAGTCAATGGAGTGAAATCCCGCAGCGATGTGCGGAAAAGAAGTGACATGCACTTGTTTTTGCTGCGGGATTCCCGCAGCAAAACATGCAGCTGTCAAATTCCGCCCAGTGCGCACAGGATTTTTTTTCTCCATAGGATTTGCTGGTGATTCACTGCAGAGATGTTATGAACATTTTCTGCAGCGAAACATGCAGCAAATCCGCAGAAAATCCGCAGCAAAATCCGGTAAGTGCGCACAGGGCCTTAGTCTGATCTCTAGGACCCTACTGATCATGATGGTGAAAGAACTCCACTGCTTTGTTACCTTCACAGTTTTTACTTTGCCCAGCAGCGATCACTTCACATCTAGCCGTGTAGGGAACTGCATCTGCCCCTTGACTTGAATGGAACCACACTGCAATGGGAGGCTGGGAGTGCAACTGTGCAGAGGAAAATCTGTAATGGGAATACATTGCTCTGACCCCTTCATTCTCACTTACTGAGATTGGAATCCAACCTTAAAGGGAACCAATCACCAGGATTTTCCTAAATAACCTAGTGCCAGTATAGCACTGGCTTTATCAGGCTGATTCTATACATACCTGTTGTGGTCAGTTCGGGTGTTTAGGTTTTGAAATCCAAGAAAGTAAAGTTTATAAAATCAGCAGCTTCTTGAGTGACAGCAGCTGAGGAGCAGATAATTGCATACTTATCCCCTCCCCCTGTTAAAATTAGCATAAGTATTATACAATAGATTTAATGTTTGACTTCCAGGACCTGTGCTGAGGTCATACCCATGTGACCTGAAGGGGCGGGGCCTCAGCTAACCTAGCTGATACCAGGAAGCAACACTTTTCTGTTTGCTGAGGCCTCGCCCCTTCTGGTCACATGGGTATGACCTCAGCACAGGTCCTGGAAGTCAAACACTAAATAAATTGTATAACACCTGCTAATTCTAACAGGGGGAGGGGATAACTATGAATTTCCCCCCACTATTATCTGCTCCTCAGCTGCTGTCACTCAACAAGCTGGTGATTTTATAAACTTTACTTTCTTGGGTTTCAAAACCTAAACATCCGAGCTGACCACTACAGGTATGTATAGAATCTGCCTGATCGTGCCAGTATAACACTGGCTTTAGGTTATATACGAAAATCCTGGTGATTGGTTGCCTTTAAAAAAGAATGTGTTTCTTTGGTGGAATTTGACCATTCATCTGTCACAAGTTTGTCCATTTATTGAATGGTAAGCAATAAGCATGCAATACTACATTTTCCCCAGAGAGATGTGTGGCCTGCATCTTGAACCACTATTAGCAATTGATTATTAAGGGGTTTATGAACCTGCAAGGACTAGTTGATCACGGTCTTGGCTTCAATAAAAAAACATTTTGCCTTGATTGAATGACCTCTTAATGTTTTCTTGCACTGTTGTATTGATGGCCTGTCCATATGTACGACCATCATTATTTGATCTGTAAGGGTCCAACACCCAATACCCCCACAGATTAGCTACACTGCAGTGAGGGCTGTACCTAGTTATGCAACTTTCTCCCTTGTTTCTCCTCTGTTTGATTGGCAGGAGTGATGAGCCGTTATAAGGATAGGCATTAACTGAAGTACCTGAAAAGTCCTTAAAGTCTGAAATCTTCATTAAAACACGACTAGGACTCTTTCTTAAATTTGATAGTTATCATAAAGTTATTCTTTTGTTAGGGATCTTCTAGAACAGTTGTAAACAGTATTGATAGCCCATCCATAGAGTTTGGGGAATTGGGGGTGATGGGAGGGCAAGTGCTTGGTAGATAAGAAACCTTAAAACAAAACATTGACAGGCTACGTAGCTTGAAAAATGATCCAGGCATGGGAAGAAGAGTCTTGGCATAGAAAAAAAGCAGAGTCCACTGGGTGGCTTCCTCCAGCTTCTCCCCGCCTAGCTCGGCTTGACTGACGGGTTTCTCTATCAATACAAGTGAGAGATTCATCTACTCCTAGCATGCTCATCTGTCAACATACATTTCTTGACAATGTTGCAGCATAGCCATTTCTTTATTTATTTTACTCACTTATATAGCACTTTTAATTCTACAGCGCTTTACAGATGTGATAATCATTGTCAACATTGGGGCTCACAATCTAAATTCCCTACCAGTATGTCATGGAGTTTGTGAGGAAACCCACACAAACATGGGGAGAACATACTAACTCTTTGTAGATGTTATCCTTGGTGGGATTTGAACCCAGGACCCCAGCACTGTAAGACTGCAGTCCTAACCACGGTGCCTACTCATTTTGCCTGTGGCTCGGCACCATGAAATGGCTGACATGAACTCAGCAGCCTATTAGACTAAAGGCCACTTTACACGCTACGACATCGCTAGCAATTGCTAGCGATGTCGAACGCGAAAGCACCCGCCCCCATCGTACATGCGATTATCGTGTGATCACACACATACCTGCTCTGCGATGTCGCTGTGACCGGCGAACTGCCTCCTTTCTAAGGGGGCGGTTTGTTCAGCGTCACAGCGACGTCACCGCAGCGTCACCGAACCGCCGCCCAATAGAAGCGGAGGGGCGTAGATGAGCGGGACGTAACATCCCGCCCACCTCCTTCCTTCCTCATTGCGGGCGGCCGCAGATAAGGTGAGGTTCCTCGTTCAGGCAGTGTCACACATAGCGATGTGTGCTGCCGCAGGAGCGACGAACTACTTCGTACACCAAGCAGCAGCGATAATTGAGAATAGGGGAGCATGTCACCGCTGAACGATTTTGACAGTTTTTGCGACGATTCAAAATCGCTCATAGGTGTCACACGCAAACACATTGCTAAAGCGACCGGATGTGCGTCACAAATTCCGTGACACCAACGAGATCGCTTGAGCAATGTCGCAGCGTGTAAAGCGGCCTTTAGTTTCATGCAGAGCTGTGTGTGAGAGTACACTGTCTGTCATTACATAGAGTTGACACCTGAAGTTTCCATCCACTATCTAAAAAGACACATCTGCAGATTTTTCTCACTTTCTGACATTAAATCAGAATAAACCTTTCCTGTTTTAGGTCAATTGGGAACCAAAATTATTTATATTTGCTAAATGCAGAATAATGAGAGAGAGAATTTTTTAAGGCATTTTTATTACTTTCTGCAAAGTCAAAAGTTTACATACATTTTCATTAGTATTTCGTACCATTGCCCTTGAACTATATGACTTGGGTCAAATGTTTTGGATCTTCTTCCACAAGCTTCTCACAATAGTTAGTAGGAATTTGGGCCCATTCCTCCTGACAGAACTGATGTAACTGAGCCATGTTTGTAGGTCGCCTTGCTAGCACCTGCCTTTTCAGCTTTGCCCACAAATTTTTCAATAGGATTGAGATCAGGGTATTGTGATGGCCACTCCAAAACTTTGACTTTGTTATCCTTACAGTACTCGTTTCACTGTGGATAATGACACAATCTTACCAGCTTCCTCCAGCATCTTCACAAGGTCTTTTGCTTTTGTTCTTCGGTTGATATGCACATGTCTGACCAAAGTACAGTCATCCCTAGTACAACAAAACCTGTCTCAATCCTGAATGGTATCATGGCTGGCCATTCCCATTTTGTTTGTACTTGTGTATAATTGTTTGTACAGATGAACGAGGCACCTTCAGGTATCTGGAAACTGTACCCAAGGATGAACCAGATTTGTGCATGTCCACAATTCTATTCCTGAAATCTTGGCAGATTTCTTTTGACTTTGCAATGATACTACCAAAGAAGCAGTGTGTTTCAGGTGTGCATTAAAATACATCCACATGTGTGTCTCTAATTAACTCAATGTTGCCACTAAACGTATCAGAAGGTTCCAAAGACATGACATCATCATATGGGCTGTCCCATATTGCTTAAAGGCATAGTACTATTTAAGGCCGCTTTACACGCTGCGATCTCGCTAGCGATCGTACATGCCCCTGTCGGTTGTGCGACACGAGCAAATCGCTGCTTGTGGCGCACAACATCGCTTGGACCTGTCGCACTACTTACCTGCCTAGCGACGTCGCTGTGACTGGCGAACCGCCTCCTTTCTAAGGGGACGGTTCGTTCGGCGTCACAGCGACGTCACTAAGGAACAACCTGCGTCCTGCAACAGCAACGATAATCGGGAATAGAGCACCATGTCAACGAGCAACGATAAGGTGAGTATTTTTGCTCGTTGGCGGTCGCTCGTATGTTTCACATGCAACGACGTCGCTAACGAGGCTGGATGTGTGTCACGAATTCCGTGACCCCAACGACATCACGTTAGCGATGTCGCTGCGTGTAAAGCGGCCTTTAGTGTATGTAAAATTTTGACTATGCAGAAAGTAATAAAAGTAAAACATTTTCTCTTTTTCTCTTTTTCTCTCTCTCATTATTCTGGTATTTGGCAAATATAAATAATTTTGGCTCCTAGTTGACCTAAAACGGGAAAGGTTTATTCTGATTTCATGTAAGATAGTGAGAAAAACATGCAGATGTGTCTTTTTTAGATAGTGTATGTAAACGTCTGGTTACAACTGTATATATACACACCTACATGGTGCAGCAACACACTGCGGTTAATGAATACATGAACTCCATTATAACTAGAAGCGTTAAACAGTAAGGTACTTAGTCAGCGGTTTTTGGTTGTGTGTGTTTTTTTTTTGTTTTTTTTAATCAAAGCGCATAAACGTTATCCACCATGTCAAGGTGTACTTTTTAATAAGGACGGTCCTTCAACACTGTTGACATGTCTGTCATTACATGTCTCACACTAGTAGCACCCCCTTTTATTTAAGATAAGCTCTTGAGGCAGATTTTCAGGGAGATCTCTGTCCGGCCCATAGATCTTAACAGCACAGTTGTATATAAGAAAAACATGGATTTCTCTGGAATGACACTGGATTTTAGCTATCGAGGTATATTATTCAGCTTCCTATCAGCTACTTTCCCTTATATACGGCTTAGTGGGGGGTTGATCCTACTGACAGATTCCCTTTTAAACAATGAGCAATGCGTTCATGACTAGCAAACAATGTCTGACAAGTGTTTACAGAGGATGAAAATTCTGAATGAAATTATTGAATAGTGATTGCTACCGTGAACATCATGCGCTGCGTTCAGGTAATCTGACAGGTTCAATGTTCCAATCCCACAAGTTATATATGAATTCATAAAATCTTGTACAACCATTTCTGTTCATGCTGTTGTGGCGCCCTGGACTAGCCAGGTCGTCACAGATAACACACAAACACCCCCACCCCCATTAGACAGTAACATAAGCCGTACACAAAACCCTTGTTGCCTCCCTCCAGGGTCTGATGTCCACACCAGGTGGGGCGGAGCCAAGCGGTTGGCCCCACCCACCGAGGAGTTCACAGGCCTGGAGGCGGGAAAAGTGACAGTTGAGTGTTGGAGTTTGAGGAGTAAACACTTGGGTGTCTGGGTTTGTGGCCCAGGCACTGACAGCAAGGTTGGCAGATGGTGGTGGCCGTCTGCAGGAATGGTGAAGCAACATGGAACCATAGGACCGGGGTCGGGTGTTGGCCCGCCGGTACCGACCGGGGAGCGAAGTGAAGCCAGCACACACAGGCAGGGCCATCGGACTCCGACCAGGCTTGGAGCCGCCGCCAATAGTCAAATCCGAGTGTGACCGGAACCCCAGGGGTTTCCTAACAGCCAAAGACCCGAGAGAAGGCAACCGCCCACACCGTGAGGGTATACAGCTACCGCCTAAGGCTAGAGACCCAAGGGCCAGCGCCTGCGGGCAAACGGGCTCCTCCGGCATCCATACACCAGGGAGCGGACTACCGTTGGGGATCCATAGTAGTCAAACAAGTACATCAAGGTGCAGGGAAAGACAGCCGCCATCACCTGTCCGGGGAGAGACACTGCAGCCGGCTGCGGGACTCGTCCACCCAGCCGTTTGGTTTACCGAGGACTTTGTGCATCTCCTACTGAGTGAGTACACCCGTGCCATCTGGCACCACGCCGCACTGTCCCTGCAACCCTGCACCTCACCAACCCTGCCTCCCCGTCACGCCCCCAGGCCCCGGGACCACCGACCCCCTACCCACGGAGGGGGAAAACAACATCCCAGCTGCTCCCTGCCATCGCTCCCGGGATCCCTGTCACCAGCAGCGATGGTGCCCATCTTCACCACAACTCGTGGGTGGCGTCACGGACTAAATCCCCCAAACCAACCACCCTTTTCACTCACGGGCGAGGAGCGCCGCTCGAGTCCCCGGATCCGGCCCACCGCTCGAGCCACCGAGCTGCCGCAGCAGCGCCGAACCCGAGCGTTGGCGAGCGACCAGCAGCGGCGGTGTCCTCCCCGCCCGCGACACTGTACTAAAAATTGAATCGGATTAGTGATAAGATGTGTAATCAATTTCACAATTTTATATGAATGGGAAAATTTGCAGTAATAAGAATGAACAATTGGGCGCAAATCTATACTTCATAGATCAGCCAATCACTGAAAGCCACATATATTTTGGACTTGAATTTCTATTCCTCCTTCTTGCCAATCTAATCTTTGAATGATCTGTATTTACATTACACATTCTTTGAGAGATAAATAAGAATTTTTACTTGCACAAATAATGAACATTAGGCTGCATAGCTCATTCACGTTACATAATTATCATGAACGATGGGTCGTTGGTGATAAAATCTGAACAATTATCGTCCAGCATAATTGCCTCTTAAAAGGAATCTGTCACCTACTCTCCTGTGGGGCTTTCCAATCATGTCCGATGTTGCGACCTCTATCCTTGCGATCACGTCCTCCTTCTTACTTGGTGTGGATGACGCATCCTATGTCATCAACACAGTGTCCAGCATTGGGCTCCTGCGCATGCACACTTCTCTCTGCCATGGTGAGAGCAGTACAAAGTACTGTAATATGCAGGTGCAGGGAAAGGTCAAAGATTGCATGTGCACTACAATACTTTGCTCTGCCCTCAGCATGACATAGAGAAGTACGCATTCGCAGGACCGCAATGGAGGACATTGTGTGGGTGACATAGGACACGTCATCCATACAAAGCAAGAAGGACGGCGATCACAAGTGATTCCCATTGTAACGAAACGTATCGGAGCACCCCGCAGCTGAATAAGTGACAGGTTCCCTTTAACTCTCAAAGAAGAACTATAATCCCAAATAAATTCTATTATACTATTGTTATAGATCACCCAATTCTATTATATGTAATGGCATATTACAAACACCATTGATTTTGATGGATCTGTCAACAATTTGATGTGCATGACTGAACTGACAGCCTGACTTTTCTTCAACATCTCATTCAAGATTTGTAAGTTGAATTTGATGCCATTGGATTTTTTTTCTCCTTGGTGGCATATGTTGTTCCCAATTAAGTCAATGGAGAAAAACGTGGCAAAGCTGTGAGGTATAATAATCTAAAGTATTAGGGGGTTAGAAATGCGTGGCTGCTTTGTTTCAGAAACACTGCTGCAGCTATCATCAGTAAAGCAGAGATGCAATACCAGGTATCACCCTTGGATGGGAGTGGCACTGTTTTTAAATGAAAGCAACTCAGTTATCCTAACTTGGAAAACTCTACATTCACACAGGTAAAGAAAATGCAGCACAATGTGAACTTGGCTCAAATGTTATTATATATCAATAATCCATAAACGTTCACACATTATTGCTAAAATCCATAAGTCACCCATTGTCTGCACAAGCAACTTTTAAAGGGGTTGTCCATTAATGACATCTGTGGAGGACAGACAATCGTCACCCCCTATGATCCGCTATTATCTGTTTCATAGATGGTAAACTATATACGGACCAGGCTTTTTGCCTTCATACTACATTGCCGAGTGGCCATTGCAGATCAGCTACTATTCAACTGAATGAGATATAGAGGAAAGGAAAAAGCTGCAAATCCCCCCCCCCCGTCTTGCACAACTCATTTAAGGTTCTTAAAGTCCAAAGGAGAATTTCACTTTCAACTACTTTTTAAAGGGAACTTGTCACCAGATTTGGCGACTATAAGCTGCGGCCACCACCAGTGGGCTCGTATATACAGCATTCTAACATGTTGTATATACAGTTAGGTCCAGAAATATTTGGACAGTGACACAATTTTCGCGAGTTGGGCTCTGCATGCCACCACATTGGATTTGAAATGAAACCTCTACAACAGAATTCAAGTGCAGATTGTAACGTTTAATTTGAAGGTTTGAAAAAACATATCTGATAGAAATTGTAGGAATTGTACACATTTTTTTACAAACACTCCACATTTTAGGAGGTCAAAAGTAATTGGACAAATAAACCAAACCCAAACAAAATATTTTTATTTTCAATATTTTGTTGCGAATCCTTTGGAGGCAATCACTGCCTTAAGTCTGGAACCCATGGACATCACCAAACGCTGGGTTTCCGCCTTCTTAATGCTTTGCCAGGCCTTTACAGCCGCAGCCTTCAGGTCTTGCTTGCTTTGTGGGTCTTTCCGTCTTAAGTCTGGATTTGAGCAAGTGAAATGCATGCTCAATTGGGTTAAGATCTGGTGATTGACTTGGCCATTGCAGAATGTTCCACTTTTTTGCACTCATGAACTCCTGGGTAGCTTTGGCTGTATGCTTGGGGTCATTGTCAATCTGTACTATGAAGCGCCGTCCAATCAACTTTGCGGCATTTGGCTGAATCTGGGCTGAAAGTATATCCCGGTACACTTCAGAATTCATCCGGCTACTCTTGTCTGCTGTTATGTCATCAATAAACACAAGTGACCCAGTGCCATTGAAAGCCATGCATTCCCATGCCATCATGTTGCCTCCACCATGTTTTACAGAGGATGTGGTGTGCCTTGGATCATGTGCCTTTCCCTTTCTTCTCTAAACTTTTTTCTTCCCATCATTCTGGTACAGGTTGATCTTTGTCTCATCTGTCCATAGAATACTTTTCCAGAACTGAGCTGGCTTCAAGAGGTGTTTTTCAGCAAATTTAACTCTGGCCTGTCTATTTTTGGAATTGATGAATGGTTTGCATCTAGATGTGAACCCTTTGTATTTACTTTCATGGAGTCTTCTCTTTACTGTTGACTTGGAGACAGATACACCTACTTCACTGAGAGTGTTCTGGACTTCAGTTGATGTTGTGAACGGGTTCTTCTTCACCAAAGAAAGTATGCGGCGATCATCCACCACTGTTGTCATCCGTGGACGCCCAGGCCTTTGAGTTCCCAAGCTCACCAGTCAATTCCTTTTTTCTCAGAATGTACCCGACTGTTGATTTTGCTACTCCAAGCATGTCTGCTATCTCTCTGATGGATTTTTTCTTTTTTTTTCAGCCTCAGGATGTTCTGCTTCACCTCAATTGAGAGTTCCTTAGACCGCATGTTGTCTAGTCACAGCAACATCTTCCAAATGCAAAACCACACACCTGTAATCAACCCCAGACCTTTTAACTACTTCATTGATTACAGGTTAACGAGGGAGACGCCTTCAGAGTTAATTGCAGCCCTTAGAGTCCCTTGTCCAATTACTTTTGCTCCCTTTAAAAAGAGGAGGCTATGCATTACAGAGCTATGATTCCTAAACCCTTTGTCCGATTTGGATGTGAAAACTCTCATATTGCAGCTGGGAGTGTGCACTTTCAGCCCATATTATATATATAATTGTATTTCTGAACATGTTTTTGTAAACCGCTAAAATAACAAAACATGTGTCACTGTCCAAATATTTATGGACCTAACTGTAAGAGCCCAGGCAACTGTGTAGAACGTAAAAATCACTTTATAATACTCACCTGAGGGGTGGGGCGGTCCAGACTGGTCGGATGGATGTCTCCATTCTTCGGCGCTGCCTCTTTCAGCCATCTTTGTCCCCTTTCTTCTAAAGCCTGGGTGCATGACGCATCCTACGTCATCCACACAAGCCAACACTGGGGCCTGTGCAGGCGCACTTTGATCTGCCCTGAGCAGGACAGATCAAAGTATTGTAATGCGCCTGTGCGGGCCCTCAATGGCGGTTCGTGTGCATGACGTAGGATGCATCATGTACCCAGGCTTCAGAAGGACAAAGATGGCCGAAAGAGGAGGTAACGGAGACACCCATCCGACCAGTCTGCACTGCACTGCCCCTCAGGTGAGTATTATAAAGTGATTTTTACATTCTACACAGCTGCCTGGGCTCTTATATCCATCATGTTAGAATGCTGTATAGAAGAGCCACAGCTTATAGTCACCAAATCTGGTGACAGGTTCCCTTTAACCAGTTCACATCATACATAAAACATACAGGATGGTGATAATTGAGTGCATGGGACCCCGCCATCCTGACTACTCTTTTATAACAGGATAGATTAGTATAATTTCCCCTGACATCTGATATTAGTATATAGATTATATTTGCATCTATCTTTTTGCTTCGGTATAAGAGAAAAATCAATATACAGATAACTACCACACAACACCAGAAATAAGAGAAGAGCCGATGATCAGTCACTGTTCTTACGGACGGAATACCTTCTCTGAAGAGGTTAATGCCGTGTCAATATATGTCTTTGTATGGCTCTTCGAGGATCAGCACAATATCCTCTTTTTCTTTGGCGTAGAGTCAAGGATAATGTTGAGCTGTGTGAAGAACTGGAAATGTATTTTGGGCTCTACTTTGTGGTTTACCATAGAGATATTCTTAAACATTTCTCAGGTGGTGGTGGCTGGGAAAAGTTGTTAAAGGGAACATTTTCTATTTTTTATTTTGAGTAAATATGAGACAAGCTTCATATTTTGAGCTTGATTTAGGACAGTTATCAAAAGAAGGCTTCATTTATAAAGTGTCCGTTCTTCTTTGAGCAATACAATACCTACCACAGATAGAAACCACTTAAAAGGGATGTTCAACCCCAACATATTTATAGAGACAGCAGTCTCCTAAAAAGACACAAAAAAACCCCATTCCCCTAACCAAACACTACTGTTCCTCTTCCAGTGCTTCTGAAGTTCACTGCCAGTCTTTGATACTTTTCTGACCAGGATAGGCTGGAGACATCTGCAGCAGATCACCACTGCAGCCCATCCCAACCAAACTGGGACCTCTGGAGATCAGCCAAGGCACTGTTGGGCTGTCTTGACACATCCGGGTGACACATCCGTGTGTTGTCCAATTTTTCCGAGACCACACACTGACCCATACACTTTTATTGAGTTCTAAAAACTGCTCCATTTCTGCATTCAATGAGACTTCGCACATGGCTTATTTCTCTTGTGCTTTGAGTATCAGGCTCCGGAAAAATGGATGGAATATAGAAGACAGATTTCGTACTACAGAATTCCTTTTGTTTTAAAATGTATTTATTAAGGTTTTAAACAAAAATAAAAGGGAGGGGGAAAATTAGAGTGAATGTTGAGATGAAACAGCGATTAAATGGTGACATTAGTAAATATTTAGCATAAAATATCTTTCAGGTGAGGAGGTATGGGAAAGGATTGGTGAAGGAAGGAAGCGGAGGAAGGTGTAGCCATTTAATAGGGAAATTAGGATTAAGGGAAATGGGAAAGAAAGGGTACAGGGAAAAGAAGAACAAGATCTTAACTTGCAAAACTATAAACCCTATACAAAACGTATATACAAGAAAATGTACCTATTTAAAATGACCATTAAAAATTAAATACCAGAACTATGTTTGAGAATAGTAATACTTGACATAGGTGAGTTATTTAGGTACCAAAATCAGGTGACTTCCGATCGATAAGTGTCCCAGGGGTGCCAAACTTTGAAATAGCGAGTATATTGATTATTGAAAGTATCATAGTATCATAGTTTTTAAGGTTGAAGGGAGACTCTAAGTCCATCTAGTTCAACCCGTAGCCTAACATGTTGATCCAGAGGAAGGCAAAAAAAAAAAAAAAAAAACCCCACTGTGACAAACAAGTTCCAATGGGGAAAAAATTTCCTTCCTGACTCCACATCCAGCAATCAGACTAGTTCCCTGGATCAACACCCTGTCATAAAATCTAATATACATAACTGGTAATATTAAATTTTTCAAGAAAGGCATCCAGGCTCTGCTTAAATGTTAGTAGTGAATCACTCATTACAACATCATGCGGCAGAGAGTTCCATAGTCTCACTGCTCGTACAGTAAAGAATCCTCGACTGTGATTTATGATTAAACCTTCTTTCCTTAAGACGTAACGGATGCCCCCGTGTTCCAGTCGCAGGCCTAGGTGTAAAAAGATCTTTGGAAAGGTCTCTGTACTGTCCCCTCATATATTTATACATTGTGATTAGATCCCCCCCTAAGCCTTCGTTTTTCCAGACTAAATAACCCCAAGTTTAATAACCTGTCTTGGTATTGCAGCCCATCCATTCCTCTAATAATCTTGGTGGCTCTTCTCTGCACCCTCTCCAGTTCAGCTATGTCCTTCTTATATATCGGTGACCAGAATTGTACACAGTATTCTAAGTGCGGTCGCACTAGTGACTTGTACAGAGGTAGAACTATATTTTTTTCATGAACACTTATACCTCTTTTCATACATCCCATTATTTTATTAGCCCTGGCAGCAGTTGTCTGACACTGGCCACTAAAGTGAAGTTTACCATCCACCCATACACCCAAGTCTTTTTCTGTGTCTGTTTTACCCAGTGTTCTACAATTAAGTACATAATCATAAATGTTATTTCCTCTACCCAAGTGCATGACCTTACATTTATCTACATTAAACTTCAATTGCCACTTCTCAGCCCAAACCTCCAATTTACATAAATCTCCCTGTGGCATAGTGGCAAAGTGGCATCGTGCTTTTCATAGTTCCTGTGGATCGCAACCTTTTCAATAATTTGATTGAGTGGGGGGTGAATATTCCTCCCCAGTTGGCAGCTATGCTACTCTTTGTTGTGAGAAGGATATGAATGACAATGGATCTAAAAATGAGGTCAATTAATTTGGCATCTAAAGATAAGAGAGCTAGTTTGGGGTGATCACAATATTTGTTTTGGTAATTTGATTTATCAAGTTTGAAATACCAATCCATAAGGTTTTTAAGATTGGGCATCTACAGAATTCCTTTTGTTTATAAAGAAGCCCTTAAAGCATTTTTAGTTTGTGTACAATGGTTACGGAAAGTGTTCAGACCCCTTTTAAATTTTTCATTCTTTGTTTCATTGCAGCCATTTGGGAAATTCAAAAAAGTTAATTTTTTTATCATTAATGTACACTCCGCACCCCATCTTGACAGAAAAAAAAACAATTGTAGAAATTTTTGCAAATTTATTAAACAAGAAAAACTGAAATATCACATGGTCATAAGTATTCAGACCCTTTGCTCACTATTGAGTACAAGCACCCTTTTGAGCTAGTACAGCCATAAGTCTTCTTGGGAATGATACAACAAGTTTTTCACACCTGGATTTGGGGATCGTCTGCCATTCTTCCTTGCAGATCCTCTCCAGTTCTGTCAGGTTGGATGGTGAACGTTGGTGGACAGCCATTTTTCAGGTCTCTTCAGAGATGCTCAATTGGGTTTAGGTCAGGGCTCTGGCTGGGCCAGTCAAGAATGGTCACAGTTGTTGTGAAGCCACTCCTTTGTTATTTTAGCTGTGTGCTTAGGGTCATTGTCGTGTTGGAACAATCAATAGTTTTTGATTCGTCTGGTCCTGAAGAAGAGGTCCTCACCTCGAAACACGTAGACCTATGGAATAAAATAATCTTTCATTAAATCAACAATTTTTTTATCATCCTTTTGGCGACAGCGTGGCATTAACCCCTTCTACTCTCCAGCATTGAAGATATCCACCCACTGATTGAGAGCCCCTAGGAGTCCTGCTCCCTCCACCCACTGATTGAGCCTGGGAGTCCTGCTCCCTCCACCCACTGATTGAGCCTGGGAGTCCTGCTCCCTCCACCCACTGATTGAGCCTGGGAGTCGTGCTCCCTCCACCCCCACCCACTGATAGGAGAAGCAGCACTCCCAGGCAATCTCTAACGACATGCAGTGATTGACAGATTTTCATGTTTTAAGCCTGCTTTACACGTTACAATTAATCTTGCAATCGCACCCGCCCCCATCGTTTGTGCAGCACGGTCAATTTGTTGCCCGTGTCGCACAATGCTGTAACCCTCCGTCACACGTACTTGCCTTCCAAACGACCTCACTGTGGGCGGCGAACATTCACTTCCTGAAGGGGGAGGGATGTTCGGCGTCACAGCAAAGTCACACAGCGGCCGGCCAATAGAAGCAGAGGGGCGGAGATGAGCAGGACTTAAACATCCCACCTCCTTCCTTCCGCATTGCCGGCGGGACGCAGGTAAGCTGTGTTCATCATTCCCGGATTGTCACACGGAGCGATGTGTGCTGCCATGGGAACAATGAACAACCAGACGTTCAATTTTTAGAAAATGAGCGACGTGTCAACGAGGAACAAGAAGGTGAGTATTTCAGCTCGTTCACCATCGCACATAGCTGTTACACGCTACGATATCACTAACGATGCCGGCCGGATGTGCGTCACTTACGACGTGGCCCCACCGACATCTCGTTAGATATATCGTAGCGTGTAAAGCCCGCTTTAGACTGACAACTCTACTGTTCACAATCTCCTACAGGAAAGCCTGTCAATCACTAGGTGTCATAAACAGAAGCAGGCATCACAGACTTTCTCTAGAAGTGTTCTTAGCATTATAAACATTAATGGATTAAATCACTGAAATGTTTATATCCCCAAGCTCAATTTCTCCACTTTTATCCTGTCCTCAAAGTAGCAGAGGAAATCCACTTTAAAGAGAACCCAAAAGCATGTATGTTTGTCATTTTAAAGTTATTAGACTGCACAGTAAGGCTCGTGGAAAATTTTGAAGCTTGCAAAAAACTGCTGACAAGCAAATGGGATTACTGACAAGCGATGGCTGTAAACTTTCGTAAGTCTTTGTCCTGCAAATGGCCTAAATTGTATAACAGATCTACCGCATATTCTCCCACAGTGTAAATGAGTGGACAGTACAGAGGTGGATATTATGTGGGATGGTATCTACAGGTTAGAAGCCAGTGCTTTGGATAAACACAGAGCAGAAGCTGATTAAACGTCTTTCTTGGCTTCCATTATGAGCACTGCTTGAATCTCAGCCAGCAATCTGTCACAAACAGGGGATTAGCATAGTCCACTGGAATAGGGTTAGAATCCTCTGGTTTTAGAGCGAGGGCACTGGCAGGGATGAGCAGCAGACACTAACTAGGGCAGTCTGTGGGGCATGGCTGGGTTGCGTCTTTGTAGCTTGTCATCTGGTTCCAATTGTCGGCTGACATAGTTCCTGAACACCAAAGCGCCTGACTAGTGTCAGACCTTATCTGATGGAATATGCAGTTTTTGTTTTGTTATAATGGCAAGAAATAAAGGAAAAGATATATAAAATTACTCGGTCAGTTTAGGAAAGGGGTAAAGGAATGATATTATTATGCTTCTAGTACTATGTGGATTGATTGTAAATCCTGGCATCCCAAACTATTGTGTGCATTCCAATGGCAGAACAAAAGTAGGAAAAACATTCTAAAACCCACTATAATCTGAATGTAGTGATGGATTAATGGTAGTGGGATTGACAAAGGGAGAAGCAACAGGATTTCATAGAAGGGGTTGTGACCGTGACCAACAGTAGATGGGATATTTACTGCCTGATGCTGTGTGCACAACACTCATGCTTCATTATGTCTTCCACTACTCTTTACTATGTGCGAATAATATGATGTAAATAGTTAACCGTTGTTGTATCACAAAGTGTAATTTAATGTGATACCGTATCTGCACCTTATCACACTAGTAGCATTACAGATGAGATTTTATTAAATCTTATCCACATGCATCGGAATAATTACACATCGAATCTGCACAAAATTAACATGGATTTTACATGCTGAGTATTTTCATCATAATTATTTGTTTTAATGAGCAGTGTGAAAGATGCAACAAATATGCAGCAAAAAATAGCAACAAAATTGCAAAGGATTTCACACAAATAAATCATTGAGATGTGCAATAGATTTTTTGTTATTTGCTGCTTCGTTTATGTTAAACAAAATTGCTGTAAGTAGCCAAGATAGGTATATAAGGAGAGTGCAGGTCAAGTGGGATTCTCTATCAAGCGGTGACTGCTAGGGTAGTGGGAGATAGGGGCTCCTATGCTGTGCTCAAACTAGGGGACCCTAGGCTATCCGTAACCTCAGGGTTACTCCTAATGGTAGAGATGTCCGTTTCCCATACCTAGCTATGCTCCTGACCAGGACTACTCTGATAGTGTGATTGAAAATGGATAAAGACAGAAAAGAAAAAACTAAAACTTTGTCAGAATGCACATACACAGGAATATACAGTGAGAAACTCCGGAGAAAAGCAAGAGCAGGAAGGTAACAACAAAAATGCAACAAAGGTTAACTCCACAACCTCACTCAGCAACAAGTATAACAACCACCAGATAGTCTGGATCACAATACCTCACCAGACTAGGTAAGATAACCTATAGCTGGCATGGGTGGAAAGATGTATCCAGCATATGTAGGAAGGGGGCAGATGTGATTGGCTTTCCCATAACATGTGATCAAAGGAGACTAAGGCTATGTGCGCACGTTGCGTAATTTCATGCGTTTACGCTGCCTATTGCACTGCAACGTAAACGCATGTGTCCTGCGTCCCCAGTACAATCTATGAAGATTGTGCATAATCCATCCACACATTGCGTTTGAGAGAGCAGCGATTTGGATGCTGAAATTTTGATCCAAATCACTGCGCTCAAAAAAGCAACATGTCACTTCTTTCATGCGCTTTGAATGCTGCTCCCACTTTGTCTATGGGAGAGGCAGCATCCAGAGCGCGTGAAATCGGCATTTATTCTGCAGACACACTGCATCCATTACACAGTGTTTCTGCAGCGATTTGAAGCGCACATACACTGACAAATCGCTGCAGATTTTTCAGCATGGACATTACGCAACGTGCGCAGATAGCCTAAGGCCAGAGTCACACTTGCGTATGACTTGGCGAGTCTCGCATCGGGATTACCTGGGGCGGCCGCACACTCTCGGACAGGAGCGGGTTAACTGCATAGAAATACATGCAACTGAGAAGCTCCTGTCTGAGAGTGTGCGGCCGCCCCGGGTAATCCCGATGCGAGACTCGCCGAGTCATACGTAAGTGTGACTCTGGCCTAACAAGCACACTTGCAGAGATTAACTCTTGCTAGCTTACCTATGAATTACCACTCTACAGGTTGACGCCCGAGTTCACCTGCGTTGATCACAGACACCAGGGAAGTTATCGGGCGGAGTGTCAGAATCTGTAGTCTGAACAAAACCCAACACCGCCGTGACATTCTGCAAAGTTTGTAAAAAATCTTTGTGTGACACTCTCTTGCCAATGTAGCAAACCTGGTACATTTGTGCTCCCAAATTATGGTCTCAAGTCCTGACCCGACAGCATGTAAATTTTTTCAGGGACAAATGTGCTCCTAATATTATCATCTGAAACTATTTTAGGGGTGGTCAAAGTGCTCAGCTTGCCTGTTCCGCTAAATTCCTGGGACTTTAATAGAGCGAGAAGCTTATGCATTCAGTCTGCAGTCTCCTCTTTCACAGACACCTCTGTCCTCCCAGTAGGTGGAGGTTTAAGCAATGAAATCCTAAGTATACAATACTAATTTCCATTGTTTGTAGAATCTTTCATTTAAAAAACTATTTATATATTTGAAATCCTGACTTAGGGTATGTGCGCACGTGTGCGTATTACATGCAGTTACGCTGCGTTCTGCACCGCAGCGTAACTGCATGCGTCCTGCGTCCCCTGCACAGTCTATGGAGATTGTGCAGGAGCCGTGCGCACGTGGCATGTTAGAATGCAGCGATTCGGCTGCTTGAAGAATCGCTGCGTTCTAACAAGTGACATGTCACTTCTTTCGTACGTTCTGCATGCTGTCTATAGGGAGAGGCAGCATGCAGAGCGCACGTTCTCTGCCGGCACCATGCGCTTCAGAACGCAGCTTTTCAGCTGCGCTCTGAAGCGCACATTTTCGGTGCGGTGCAGAGCGCACACGTGCGTACATAGCCTAAAACTACAGCTCAAATATCAAGGTATCACAGGGTATCATCGGATAGTATTACATCCATATCGTCTGTTGTGTGTGCGTACAATCCTACTACATGATATTATAAATTATTTCCTTATGTAAACTTGATTCTTAACATGTTAAGAAAACTTTCTCCAGCTTTATATCATATAATCTCTTCCAGGACAAGGAAGCTTAGACTCCGGTTATTTATAGCCTGGCACGCTCTTAAAAACGCTTTTATTTAGCTTTGAAAACCCATTTGATTACATTGTATCCATTGAAGTGACTTGTAGCGTCTCGTAAAATGAAACCAGTACGGCTCCAAAAGTGATCTGCAATTTTTATAGAGAATTGAGATAACGTTTAGTACACATTTTGAGTACGACATTGAGTCTTATGATCGTAGCTCACAAAGTGCAGTATTTGACAGATGTGTAAGGGTTAATGTTGAGCGAGCAGCTTGCCATTGCTCAATACTCAAACATCGGGGTACTCGCGGTGCTCGGATGTGCCCTCTATGAAACAATGACCACAACGCACATGTAGTGATTTTCCTGCATTTTCCCTGCGGTTTTTCAGCAGAAAAAAAGCGTTTCACAATTGTTGAAAATACATTTTGACTTCTAAAATCTCATTAACTTTGTTTTTTTCTTATGTTTTTAAACTATTGTGCATTCTATTTATTTTTTTAAACCACAGTTTTTCAATTCTTTCAGCATTTTTACTAACTTTTTCTTACCCAATTGATCACATAAACAAGCAAAATGTAGCCTTCTTCTTTCCAACACTCTATTCTTCCTGCTGAAAAAAATGAAAAGAAAAAAAAATATACCAAGTGAATATGCCCTAAATTTTTTTTTTCCAGATCAGTGAAAAAAATGACACTATATTTCACATTTGCATTCACAACTCCGTCACCTAAGACTCGATGTAAGTAAGGTATTGGCGTCTAAATTACATCGACATGTCCAATCTATGAAACTGCATGCGCCACGGTAATAAATTACTCGGCTACATGAACAGCTGATTATCACACAGCATAAGAAAACATTCCCTTTTTGCCTAATGTAGTGCCTAAGATTTAGAGCACCAAAGGTAGAATTAATTCCTCCTCTCAGGACTTACAATAGGCATTTGGTAGTTTTTCCTGGTTTGTTCCTTTCAATATGGATGCTACACATCTACTCATGGAAAACCTATATGCTCATCCATTAGGTTGCATTCACATGTTGTGTATGCATGGCATTAGTTGCCACTGTTTTCCAAAGTTTGTGCTATTTTCAATCTTGGAAAACTGCAGGGAAAAAAATGGATAAGGCCACAGCAATAGCCTTAAGCCAAAAATCATAAACTCATATTATTCCCTCTGCTTTCCATTTTGTATAATAGATGGCACACTTGTAAAGAAGTGGTCGCGTTTAAAGCTGATCGAACACCCAAAAAACCAGGGCCAGCGGATCACTGACAGACTTAAAAATAAGTCCGATCCGCTCCGGAATCCGGTGCCCATAAGTCAATGGGGACCGGAATCCGGAGATTAAAAACATTTGTGGAGGGGATGGGGGTAGGAGCGCGCGTGGTATACTCACCTAGGCTGTGTCATGGCGGCACACTTCTTACAGGTCACGTTTTTCTCTTCCGGAGCCGACAATTCAATATTCGTTGTTTTGCCCGCCCACCGGCGCGTGTCATTGGTTGCAGTTAGACACTCCTCCACCCTGAGTGGCAGCAAGTCAGTTGACTGCACCCAATCACAGGCGACAGGACGGCCGGTGGGCGGGAAAAGCGGTGTATCCGTCGCAAGTGTGACTCCGGCTTTTTTTTTTTTTTTTTTAATTTAAATAAATAATTAAAAAACCCGACGTGCGGTCCCCCTAATTTTAATCCCCAGCCATGATAATGCCGGCCGGGGGCTGGTATTTCAGCCCGCAGCCGCCCGGTATTGCCGCATCTATTAGGTGTGGCAATCCTGGTACATTATCGACTCTTCCTGGAGGCGTGATGCGGTGCCAGTCGGGGTAATAGGTTTGTGATCGCACAGGCGTCTGAGAGATACCCGCATCACAAACCTGTAAATGAATGTAAATAAATACACACAGAGAAAAATCCTTTATTTGGAATAAATTACAAACACGTCCTCTTCCACCACTTTATTACTCCAACACCCTGCAAGCTCCGGCGTAATCCACATGTCCCACGGAGACACATCCAGCTCTGCTACATGTCACAGCTAGCAGCCGTAAAGCACGGCTGCCATCTCTGAATCTAGACACTGACTGAGCAGAGGCTGTGACAGCCTGGGCTGTGACATTCTCTCCTCCGCAGCTCCAGCCCCTCCCCTCCTCAGTGCCGGCTCGCCCGCCCGCAGCAGAGGTCCGCTCTCACTGACCTCTAGCAGGGACACTCCCATGACACTCTGCTCTGCTCTACTGCCAGCGTGAGCCGAGTGTCATGCGAGGGAATCGCACCAGTGTAAAATTGCACCGGTGCATGCGGAGACAGACAGCGGAGGAGATGGGCAGAAAGTGCTCCCTCTATCTTCTCCGCTCCTGTGATGCGATTGCAAGATTGCATCACAGTTGCATGACCCTCGGCTGACACCCACAGCAGAGGGTCATTTGCATATCGCTTCCGATGCTGTCGCATCGGAAGCGGTACGCAAGTGTACAAGAGCCCTCAGAAGTGTGCGGGTGATGCAATGTCAGACTCATGCGGGTCTGACATGACATCATACGGCACATTCTGCCACTGTCTGAACATGAGCGTGCATGTACCTAGAAACACATGCATGCTCCTGTCAGATGTGTGTGTGGCTGTGCTGCAATGTCACTTGTGGGAGTCCCTCGCAAGTGTCACTGCTGCCTAAGATAAACTGCATGCTTTTTTTTTTTTTTTTTTATTTAATTAAATAAATTAAAAAAAAAAAACGACGTGCAGTCCCCCCCAATTTTCATCCCCAGCTGGGGGCTGGTATATTCTCAGTCCGCAGCCGCCCGGTATTGCCGCATCTATTAGATGTGACAAATCCGGTGCGATATCTGCTCATCTTGATTGCCCTGGTGAGGTGGCAATCAAGGTAAGAGCAGGGGTTAATAACAGCGCACGGCTGCTACTAAACCCTAGGTTTGTGATTGCATGGGCGTCTGTGAGATACCTGCATCACAAACCTGTAAATTACAGTAAATAAGACACACAGAAATCCTTTATTTGGAATAAAGTACAAACGCAGCCTCCTCCTTCACCACGTTATTACCCCAACACACCCCTCCAGCTCCGGCATAATCCACACGAGATCCAATGAAGACACATCCAGCTGTCAGAGCGAACAGCCATAGAGCATGGCTGCCCGCTCTGAGTGCAGCCTATTACTGACCGCGATAAGCGATGACTGTCAGGCTGGGGGGTGCGTCAGCCAGGAACCAATCACAGATGAGAGGATGGCCGGTGGGCGGGAAAAACACGGAAAGCTGTGTGTATGTGATGGACAGTACAGGAAGTGAATGCGCGACCCAGAAGCAGTGTGCCGCCATGACACAGAGTCTCGATAAGTATGAAACGCTATTTCTGATTTTGTTCATTTTTATTAATTGCCGAATCCGGATCTTGCACCCAGAATCATGCGCCCGGGTGCGGCACAGATATAGCGCTGAAACCGCGCGGATCTGGACTTTTACAGTCTGGGTCTGCTCAGCACTAGTAGAGTTCCTACCCCTTAAGACTTCAACTATGTTATAATGTGTTTCTGCATAGAGTGTGAAAAGAATGAATTTCATGGTAACTTAGCATAGGACTGTTGGGCCTTATTGAACCGAACTCTTTGTACTGGGGTCCAAACCCAGTGGGACCGGGGTCATGATGACTCACTCACTACCAAGGAAAAATACTTCGTTTCTGGAGCAGAAACTGTTAATGTTGATGTATGTTTTGTGCCTTGTGTTTTGTCATCCAGATTGGTCAGGGACAACCTTTTTTAAAAAGGGGAGGAATTTAAGAAGATGGCCGAGTTCCTACCCCTGAAGAAATGAACAATGTTATAATGTGTTTTTCCATAGTGTGATCAGAATATATTTCATGGTAACTTAACATAGGACATGTATGAATGTGTAAGATAGGATGTATGTGTGACGCCCTGACAAAATTAGGGTGTCACAGATCACTGCACCCCTCTCCAGGTGCAGGATTCTCTCCTCCTTGGCCTTCCAACACAACCCACACACAGGTACATACACCAGCCACAAAAGCCTAGCCCCCCCCGTTCTGCCCCAGGACAATAGGGACACACCAGTGGGTGGGGCCAGGCAGATGGTGATGCCCACCTAGGGGTCCTGTGGTGGTAAGGGGAGGGAACAAGTGAAAAAGAGTTGAGCAGTGGAAGTGAGAGGAGTGAAGTGGTAGTCGCGGGTCGTAGCTCCCGGACTAACGGACTACCTGAGCTGACTAGGTGGCAGACGGCAGAGCAGGGCCACAGGCGACGGAGATCCGGTCGCTGGAGACCTTAAGTGGATCGGGGCAGGGTTGTAGCTCACCAGTGCAGACAGCGGGAATCCGGTCCAGAGGCCATGCACAGTCGGGGTACCTGGACCCCAGGGCAAGGACCGCTACAAGCACCTTTCCGATTAACTAGCAGGGGACAAGATTCCAATTCTTGTCCCACTAGCAGCCCAGATAGAGTGAGACGGAAGCCCAACGCGGGGGATAGGGCGTCTGCAAGTGCCTGCTCCCACAGCAAAGACACTGGGAGTGGACTTCTCCCGTTTCATGCGGACTAGTCAACACACGAGACAACAACGTAGAAGTGCAGGAGGAAGTTCCCCTGTTCTGTCCACCAGTGTGCAGGACCCGAGCACACCCATCCAGAGGCTACCGGTATCCGACACTTGGTTTACTACCTGGACTCCATTTGTCTTTATTCCAACAGGGAGTACACCGGTATCATCTGGTCCAACCCTGCATACTGTGTCCCAGCACCCAACACTCCACCTACACCTGGGCCCCGGAACAACACCTCCCCTCCCTATGGAGGGGATACCATCCTGCTTCCCCGCTCCATCAGCCCTGGGCGCCTCATACCAAGGCAGCGGCGGTGTCACCAACAATCACCGCAACCCACAGGTGGCGTCACTGACAAACTCTCCCCTGTAAATAAACCCCCCCTTTATTTCCGTTGTGGGCGACGGACTGCTGCACGAGCCCAGATCCGGCTGCCACTCGAGCCACAGCAACAGCCCGGATCCGAGCGTCCCGAGCAGCCCCCCAGCAGTGGTCTGTCCCCTCCGCCCGCTACATATGTCTGTTAAATAATATGTTTTAGAAGATAAATATGCCTAGCAACAGGATGACTGCAGGGGATGGATAGTTAAGTGTTGGTCTAGCCCAAAGGAGGAAAAGCTAGTCTCCAAGGGAAAGGACTGACTAAATCTTCGAATTCAGATAGGGCTTGACTTGTGGGTAGTTGGCCTGTGAAGGTAGTTTAATACCTAAGGGTAAGTTCACACAGTGCATTTTTCACGGCGTTTTTGGCCTCAAAACTGCTTGACTTTGCTTTCAGAGCAAAGTCTATGAGTTTTCATTTTTGCTGTCCGCACACAACTTTTTTTTTTTTTTTTTTTTAAGCTGCGTTTTTGAGCTTAAAAAAAACAAAATGGACATGTCAATTCTTTCCTGCGTTTTTCTGCATTTTCCCCCCATGCAATGCATTGGAAAAAAGCAGAGATCAAAAACGCAGCAAAACGCACCAAATTGCGGTAAGAACACATGCGTTTTTTGCCGCCCTTTTTTGCCGCGGGTGCGTTTTAGTGGCCAAAAACGCAGCGTCAAAAAAACGCAGCGTGTGCACATAGCCTAAAAGGCACCAGTCAGTCAGTGATTTGTTGACTCTGAAGCAGATGATTGACTGAGATAGCAAGAGTCTTTCAAGAGACTGTAGCTTCAGATGGAGCAACTATTGGCTAGAAACAGACGAGTCACCCCATCTTAAACACAGAGCTGGTAACCGGACTGTCGGCTGGGCCACTGCCCCTCCTGGCAGAGATGAGCAACAACTCACAAGTAGCAGTAATCCACTCTCCTGTGTGGAACCTTCGGCAGCAACTGCGAGCAAGGAGCTCTTCGCTGGAGGTATGGCGCTCCCCTTGCCTCCCTCTTGTCCAGAGAGGATAGGTCTTCTATGTGAAGAAGAGCCTGAGAGTTTAGGTTCATTGAAAGTGAAGGTAAACCGTTGTGTGGAAAACTAACCGCTAGACACTATACTGCTGTATATCTGAACAGAACATGCTTAAGTGATGTGCTTGATATATTACATGTAAAGTTGAGTGTGTTGAACTAAAAGAACTGTTGAAAAAGAACTATTAGCCTTTGTGTTTTGTTTTCACTGCGCATGGGACCTGGTTCGCCAATGGCATCGGCGACATGAAGCCGCTTGAAAGGTATGACCTGCACCGCATAAACCCATGCACTGAACCAGGTTCACCAGAACACCAAAAATAATAATCCCCTTCCTGTGGGGCTGACCAGGGTGTTCGATAACTGTGTCTCTACTACCACCATGGGACAACCTCTCACACATTTATAGCCTATGTCTTTTTTTCACATACCCTTTTTATTTTTGCAGACCATTCACATTCATGTTGCATCCCACTCCTCTCCATTTTGAAAATTGACATGCAAATTCTGCCTTAATGTACTGTATTTTTCGCTTTATAAGACGCACCCCCAAATTTGGTGAAGGAAAAGTTTTTTTTTTTAAATAAATGGGGTCCGTCTTATAATGCCAATGTCCGTCTAACAAATCATATAGGGTATACCGTATGTCCCTCATAGCCCCCTTAATCTGGATATGGCCCCTTATATTGAATATAGCCCCCTTGTGCTGGCACACGTCCCCCAGTGATGCCACACGTCCTCTCTGGCTGGCACACGTCCTCTCTGGCTGGCACACGTCCTCTCTGGCTGGCACACGTCCTCTCTGGCTGGCACACGGCCCCTGTGGCTGGCACACGGCCCCTGTGGCTGGCAAACTGCCCCTGTGGCTGGCACATGGCCCTCTGTGGCTGGCACATGGCCCCCTGTGGCTGGCACACAGCCCCTATTGCTGCCCATGGTCCCCTGTGGCTGGCACACGGCCCCTATTGCTGCCCATGGTCCCCTGTGGCTGGCACACGGCCCCTATTGCTGCCCATGGTCCCCTGTGGCTGGCACACGGCCCCTATTGCTGCCCATGGTCCCCTGTGGCTGGCACACGGCCCCTATTGCTGCCCATGGTCCCCTGTGGCTGGCACACAGCCCCTATTGCTGCCCATGGTCCCCTGTGGCTGGCACACGGCTCCTATTGCTGTCCATGGTCCCCTGTGGCTGGCACACGGTGCCTATTTCTGCCCATGGTCCCCTGTGGCTGGCACACTGTGCCTATTTCTGCCCATGGTCCCCTGTGGCTGGCACACGGCCCCTATTGCTGCCCATGGTCCCCTGTGGCTGGCACACGGCCCCTATTGCTGCCCATGGTCCCCTGTGGCTGGCACACGGCCCCTATTGCTGCCCATGGTCCCCTGTGGCTGGCACACGGCCCCTATTGCTGCCCATGGTCCCCTGTGGCTGGCACACGGCCCTTATTGCTGCCCATGGTCCCCTGTGGCTGGCACACATCACCCTGTGTTTGATATGGCCCCCAGGCTGCTGCTTTTAGTAAAATAAACTTTCCTTACCTTCTCCAGGGCTGTCCTCCCTCGTGTCTCCCTCCGTGCAGTTGAGCTCCTCCTGCACTTCCTGGTTCTCTGTGCCGGTCATGTGATCGGCACAGCAGAGTGACATCTCTGCGTGCATGATAACAGCGGCAGGAGGGAGATACGCTGGAGGAGGTAAGTAAAGAGTTTTTTTATTTTACTATGGGCAGCAGCATGGGGGCCATATCTAACACAGGTGGGCATGTGCAATCAAAGGGGAGCACAGGCACATATAATATGCGCCGATGCCCCAGCCCGTCACCACGGTGCGGTTTCAGCACCATGGTGGACAGCAGCAGTGCATATTATATGAGCGGGAGCAGGAGATCCAGTATATGTCGCGGGCGGAGGGGTCGGGAACGCCACTCACCTAGGAATCGCTGGCACTCGGGTCCGGTGCTTCTGCTCCTTGGTGGCTCGAGCAGCGCCTCCTCGCCCACGAGTGAAAGGGGAGGGGAGGGAAGGTTGGTTGGTGAGGGGTTGTGGTGATGGTGGGCACCACCGCTGCTGGTGACGGTGGATCCCGGGAGCGATGGCGGAGAGCAGCGTAGGTGTTGCCCCCTCCGTGGGTAGGGGCTGTTGGTCCCGGGGCCCCGGTTGGGGAGCAGTGAGGAGAGGTAGGTGCAGGTGCCGATGCGGGGAGGCAGCGTGGACGCGGGGGCAGCGTTACGGTGCAGCGTGGTGCCAGATGGCACTGGTGTACTCACTCAGGTAGACAAGAACAGAGTCTCTGGTAAACCAAACGGCTGGATGGACGGGGCCCGCAGCCGGCTGCAGTGTCTTCACTCTCCCCGGGCGGGTTGATGGTGGCTGTCGTTCCCTGCACCTATGTGTAAGTGTTTGACCCCTATGGATTCCCACGGGTAGTCCGCTCCCTGGCTTGTACGTGTCGGGAGAGCCAGTTTTGCCCGCAGGCGCTGGCCCTTGGATCTCAGGCCGTTGGCAGTGGCTCTTATCCGGACGGGTTGGGCTGTTGCCTTCTGACGGGACTTGGTTGGGAATGAACCCCTGAGGTCCAGACCGCAATCAGAGAATTCGACCTTTACGGCGGCTTCCGAGCCTAGTCAGGGTCTGAGTACCCTGCCTTAGTGCCTGTCTTCAATCCGCTCCACGGTTCGGTACCGACGGGCCACCGCCCGACCCCCGGTCCTACGGTTCCGCAGACTTCCACCAACTCCTGCAGACGGCCACCACCATCTGCCGACCTTGCTGATTGTGCCTGGGCTCCGACCCAGACACACACAGACTTTCCTCCTCTCACTTCAACTCTCTACACTGAACTCCAAACTCCCCTTGACTGACTACTTTTCCCGCCTCCAGGCCTGTGAACTCCTCGGTGGGTGGGGCCAACTGCCTGGCTCCGCCCCACCTGGTGTGGACATCAGACCCTGGAGGGAGGCAACAAGGGTTTTGTTTGACTGGTGTTCCTGACCAGGGGAGGGGGGTGTGTGTATGTGATGTTATTCTGTGACCCCTGGGGTCCAGGGCGTCACATATATAATCCGTATATGCAGATTTTAAGATGCACCCCCTACTTTGCCCCAGAATTTGGGGGAACAAAAGTGCATCTTATAAAGCGAAAAATACGGTATATAAAAATTTGAAGCACAGTTGTTAGGGGTGCGGGCTGGGAATACACTGCATCTAACCTGGAGGACTCTTCTTCCAGAATACAGCTATACACAGATGAAGAACAGCTGGATTCATGCAACTGGCAGGTTCACAGCGCCTGTGCACCCTGGTGAATATTGATCTAAGTCTTGTTTATTTCCTAATAGACCTACATAAGAGCAAAGTATCCAATGCTGGGCAGCTGGTCCAATGATTTCCCCTATTATGATGAGGAGGGAGTCAGAGGTTTCGGGCTTAAGGGAATTTTTGGTCAATACAACTAAAGATTTATCACGTTAGGAATGGGGGTCAGTGCTAGGGCTGTTTTGTCCCCGACAGTGACATGGATACTGCGATGGTAGAATATTATGGATTGTGTACCATTTTGTGTAGGTTAATGTTTGGGCATGGTTCACTGTCCATTCTGTGTTCCTTTTGTGTACATTGTCCCATTTGCAGGTTTAATTCCTTCCCTACCAGGCTTTTGTTCCGAAGTCAGGGGAGGGGGCATGAGATCCACCTAAACTCTCTGCTTACCTGAAGAATTGGGCAGTCTGTTTGGAGAACTTCAGGAGAGAAGGATTGATCCTATGGGAGAAGCTGCGGCTTCTCCGAGAGAAACTGGACATTTATTTATCGCTTTCTGGACTATATTCGTGTTTCTACAATATTTTAACCTCTGTATGGTGGATTGTGTTATGGACGGTTTTGTTTTGCTTGAAATAAATGCTTATTGGATTGTACAGCCATCGCTCGCTCTGTTGATTGTATGATATGGGAGCAGGACCCTGTGACAGCAGATATCATCACAAAAGGAAACAGGCATGAGACGTGTTGGCAAGACTGAGGACACTGGTGGTGAACCGGTTGCTACAGGGGTGTTGGGATCTGTTGAAACGGAGAATGCTGATATAATTCATGACGGGGCTAAGGGAGAGTTATACATATGCTTTGACTGGTCATTGGGAGTTGCTTTAAATAAAGTGAAAAAAGATTTGGCTGGATGATTAAATTGAAACATTTATTCCTCTCCAGAAATCTAATTTGGACAAGGGTAAAAAAAGAGTTAAGTAGGAATTAAAACTCAGGGGGTGTCTGATACCAAAGACTTATAGCAATTGGTTGCAAACATTTGCTATTTTAGCTAGCACAGTTGACGATAAGGTGTCTAAAACCTGCTCCCCCATTTCTTGTTATGTGGACGCAATAGGTAAAGCACACAAGACTTGGTGGGCGGTCTTGGCTGTGGTATGACAAGCAATTTCGTCAGGCAAACAGTTTGTCCAAACATCCGTTGGTATCAATAAGTTATAGACCTATCATTATGGCCCGTACAGATATGAACAGTCCTTTCTTGGGGTACAGGCAGGGGAAACCAATCAGTAACATCTGGTAGATCTAGTCATGGCATACAAAAGAACATGCTGGCAATTTAACAATGACCAGTGCAAATATAGGTCCAATTGTAATTTTAGGCATGCATGTTTGCTCTCTAATGGAATATTAAATGGGGTAATAAGATGTTTCAAGAAAGGGAATGGAAGAGGGACTAACTATAATAGCCAAAGGGGAGACCCCAGTGAAGCTTCCTGCAATAGCCCCCTTTTTAAATAGATCCTTGATGGCAAAAAAGGTGGGATTATTTTAAATGGATTTTCTGAAGGTTTTAAGATTCCTCCCCATTATCAAGCTCTTTTCTTTAAAGCATTTGCTATCAGATCTCAAGCATCCTATGGTAGTTTCATAAAAACTTAGGAAAGAAGTTGACTTGGGGCATATGGCTGGATCATTTAATTATACTCAAAAGGTTTATCAGTTAATGATGGGATTGACCTTTAGTTATGCTCAGATGTCAGTACAGTGGATTCAAGTCTGGGTCCCAGCTTGGTTTTGAGATCTTTGGAAATTCTCAGATTCGGATGGAATGTCGTTTACCCATAAGTTGACTTTACTGCGGCATGAAGTATCACAAATATTACATAGGTTAACATTGAGAGAATTGCAGTTTTTTCTTTGAAAATTAAACTCTGCATGTAGGATTGTGGGGGAGGGCAGGGATTTTTGTTGTATATTAGAGCAAATGCAGAAGTTAGGTCAGCCAATCCTAATATACATTTAAAGGGAACCAAACATCAGGATTTTCGTGTATAAGGTGCAGCCAGTGCAGTACTGGCACGATCAGGCACATTGTGTACATACCATCAGGGGGCAGCTCGGGTGTTTAGGTTGTGAAATTAAACTTTATAAAGTTTGAAAATTCATGCACTTTTTGATTGTGTACACCTCGCTGCTAATGTCCGGGCGGGTTATGCACATGTATCCCCGCCCCCCCGCCGCCTGTTCCTCCCTCTCACTGGCCGTATGTTAACTTTTAATCTTCAGTTACATGGCGTCGGAGTTACTAGCGCCTGCGCATAGCGCTCATCTCCGGCGCCATGTTTCTGAAGCCCACAGTATTATGGTGCATAAGAGGGCAGCGCATGCACCCTCGCTTCTTCAGATCTGTTGTGACCACGGGAGCGTGCGCGGTCACAACAGGACTGGAGAACAGCTGATCTTATCCCGATTAGCTGCAGCAGACGTCTCCTACGATATCATCTGCTGCAGCTAATCGGTAAGATCAGCTGTTCTCCAGTCCTGTTGTGACCGCGCGCGCTTCTGCGGTCACAACAGATCTGAAGAAGCGAGGGCGCATGCGCCGCCCTCTCATGCAGCGCCCTCTCATGCACCATAATACTGTGGGCTTCAGAAACACGGCGCCGGAGATGAGCGCTATGCGCAGGCGCTAACTGACGCCGTGTAACTAAAGATTAGAAATTTACATACGGCCAGTGAGAGGGAGGAACAGGCGGCAGGGGGCGGGGCGGGGATACACGTGCAGAAACCGCCCGGACATTAGCAGAGAGGTGCACACGTCAATCAAAAAGTGCATGAATTTTCAAACTTTATAAAGTTGAATTTCACAGCCTAAACACCCGAGCTGCCCCCTGATGGTATGTGCAGCCTGTGCCTAATAGTGCCAGTACTGCACTGGCTGCACCTTATACACTAAAATCCTGATGTTTGGTTCCCTTTAAGTTGAGATCACAGAGATGTCTCGGTTTGGAAAATATTTCTAGAGCGGTACAATGGGAGGTAGTTAATACAAGATGAGGTGATGGAAAAATTTGATTATGAAATATACACAGATGTTGCAGGGGGGCTGGATATGGAGCTTATTGCAAGGGCCAATGGAGTATGGGCGAGTGTACCGATTTTTGGAAGGTTCAGGGCTTTCTTAAAAGTTTTGCAGTCCTGGAATGACTTCCAATTTTGGTCGCTGTGTCCATATTGAGAGAGGAATTTCGAAATCGCAAGGTTAGATTTCATTGTGTTATGGGTGATTATTAATAGCCTCTTTGCTTCATCACCTTCAGTAATCTGGTTACTCAGAGGGCTAGAGTCACGCGGTCTTAAGTTGAATGCATGGATGGTTGCTGTTCATGTCCGGGCGTCAAACACTCCATTGCGAAATCTTTATTTTGTTTCCAGTGCGACATTCTCTGCGCGCTGGCACTGGAATCTCAAAGTTCAGTGGTGGAAGGTCCTTTGCACCTACAGAAGCAGTCATAGAGGAGCCGGAATGACTGAATCACTCAGCAGACCTGAACATTGCACGAGGCTACATGGTGAGTATGGGTTACTTGGGTGTCTTATCGGGGAGACAATTCGTTGGATAACTATAGGTTAGGCAGTTATATTTTTTGTTGGTCAAGCATCGGATATGGGCTGGTCTGTAATGAAAATTAACAGGTTCATTGGGGTTAAGGGGCCACAAAGATATAACGAAGTTGTTTTTTTTTTTTTCCTAGTCAGTCAGGCATTAAAAGGTGTTGGGAAAGAACATTTTAAGATTAGATCATAGACTACCAATGTCTTTTGGAGTGTTTTGGAAAGGATTTGGACAATATTGGAACAAATTTGTACTTTGAGTTTCAAGTCTGCATTATTAAGATCAGCCTTTTGGCTGGCTTTTGTTTTGGGGGTGTGTGTTGAGAATTGGGCAGCTGGTTTCTGCTAGCAAGAGTAGGTTTGGTGGTTTATTTACTAAATGTGTTAATTTGTTGGTTTGAGTGTATTGATTTTTGTATTAGGAAGTTGAAGACAGATCTAGTAGGTAGGGGTAGACTGGTAGTGTTAGCACGGTGGAAGGAGCATTAATGTGCCAGCGGCATTGTCTTCATGAATATTGACATTTATTGGTAGGAATAGAAGGTCTATTACTGTGTCATTCTGATACATGTTTCCTGTCTTGGTTCCAGCTTTCTACAGTTATTAGAAAGGGCCTGACTTAATTGGGCTTTGACCCATTTTTTTTATTTTTTTTTACATTTGACATTCATTTAGAATTGTTGCTGCAACCAAGGCAGCTAATGGGGGTTCTGGTCCAGGAGAAATTAAGTTAATTGGGAGGTGGAGTTCGGATCACTACATGACATACAGTACATGTGGCGTTAACTTGGTAGCATGAATTGTGCCAGGTGGATAAACTTGTTTTTGTGATTTAGCGTTGATATTTGGACTTTATATCTAAAAATAAGAAGCGCTAATAGTGTAACACCAAAGGGACAGTGTGTTATATATGGAAAATATACACTCAGCTAGTGTAGTTGTGAAAGTCCCAACTACTAATACGCATGAGATCCTTGCGTCTGCGGCAGCCCCATGTGGAAGAACATTTAAGAGATATATAGAAGGGGTTAAAGCCGCGCATCAGCCACATATGAAACTGTAGAAATGTTGATGAAGGATAACAATCTTTTTATTTCATCGGTCTACGCGTTTCAATGTCAAAGACCTCTTCTTCAGGACCAGTACATCAACAAAAGGCCACATCATATGTGGCTGATGCGCGGCTTTAACCCCTTCTCTATATCTCTTGGATATTTTGGACTTTGGCACTTGAAGTGGGGTTTATATCTGAGGGTAAAATTGGTCACTTGACAATTTTAAGGAATATAGTGCCATATCTTGTAGCGCCAAGAATCCACCCCCCCTCCCCTCTTCATGTTTTTATTTAAAAGTGGTTATTTGTTATATATTGTCAATAAATGGCCGCTGTGGACAATTTAATGGAAAGAAAGATTGTATGTATTATCAGGATGTATTGTTATGGGTGTAGTAGAACGCAGTCTGCCATACCCGGTCCTGTATGCATGTGTGTAGTGTTTGGCACATTTCTTCCGGTAGTTATAGCCATGACTATGTAAATGTGCATCCATAGAAACATGACAGCGGCTCGCCTCCAATTCACTTCATGCAATCATCACACAACCGTCTGAGGAGTCATTCAAGAAAATTCTATGGGAGAAACTGTTGCCATAGTAACATAACGCTTTCAGACCTCGAGTTGTCATTTATACGAGGACTCTAGCTCACAATACGACGACCCTTGTATTATCTCTCCAGGGGGGTAATAAAAGCACCAATGTCTAGCTGTGTTTATAAATGAAATGGAGCATTGTGGTCTATGATTTTCCGGAAATAAACTTGCTACCATGTTAGGATTGCTCTAGTTTAGCGTACCTTTACTTTTAGGAACGTTGTGGCGTAAATATCACCATTGTACTTAGAGGGAGTCTCTATATTATGCACCTGAATGTAAGATTTGGTGAAATGTGATCACTTATTTTACTTTTTTGAGGTGAAAGACGAGAACGATGATCACTTCTCAGAAGTCTTAAAGGGGTGGTTCACCCATTTATTTATTTTTTTATTCTCTCTATCAGTGTAACTTACCATTTCAGTTGTTTTCTAAATTGCCTTCTATTTCCAGTTCTGGCACTAAGCGGCGCTATCCTCCTCGCTCAGTGCCGATCACATGACCTCCGGTTGCTGTGGCCTCTGGTATCCGCTGATGTCACGTCAACTTCTGGGCTCTGAAAGTTGACGTGACGTCAGCAGCTGCCTCTGATCTTTAGTGACTGGGCTGTTGGCGGTCATCACCGCATGTCACAGCCCAGCATGATGGGGAGAGGAGGGTTGACTCACCATCCTGCAGCTGTGTGTGGGCCGGCAGCAGGAGCGAGAGGAGAGGAGGAGTCATGTCTGTCGGGTGAGTATGTTATCGCACAGGGGTGGGGGTGGGAGGATGAGCAGAGCGCAGGGTGCCACTGCAAAGGATTATGGGAATTGTAGAAACTGAACCCAGGAAGTCAAGAGAGATTAACCCCATCAGAGCTGGAGCCAGCAATGAGGTTGTGCTGCTAGAGCACGCTATATATGGTAATATTGCTGAAATAACATAATAGATGCGTGGAGAGAAAAAAAAAATCAGTTTTGGTAACTGGACAACTTTTGTAACTGAATAATAATTATGTTTGTCCAGTCCATCTCTTCAACATTATATAAAAATGTGAAGTATCAGGTAACAACATTATAATATACATATAGAAGTTATATGTCTTAGACTGTATAGTTTGTTTGACTTATTTTGGGGGCTGCCTTCTTTCCCCCTCCCCCCAATTTACCAAATGAATCAGTATTAGGCTATGTGCACACGTAGCGTTTGTCCTTGCAGAAATTTCTGCAGCGATTTGAACAGCACACGTGCGCTTCAAATCGCTGCAGAAAGAGTCCATAATGAAAAAAAAAAAAAAGCCGATTCCTTGCGCTCTGAGTGCAGCGCCTCCCATAGACAGAGCAGGGACTTCATGCAGAGCGCACGGGAGAAGTGACATGTCACTTCTTAGAACGCGCGCTTCGGGCAGCAGCCAAAGCGCTGCGCTCTAATATGCCACGTGCGCACGTCTCCTGCATAATCTTCATAGATTATGCTGGGGACGCAGGACGCATGCAGTTACGCTGCGGTGCAGATCGCAGCGTAACTGCGTGTAAATACGCAACGTGCGCACATAGCCTTAGGAATCTTGCAACAAGTTTCAATTTTCCTGAAAGACCGCTTCAGGGAAAATTAAGCATAAGGGTATATTTACACATTACTGTTACGTAGTTATATAAGTTATGGCTGTGATTTTTTTTTTTCAAAACTACAGCAATATGTGTATAAACCTTTGCAATTCTTTCTGAACTCAATAGGCTATGTCAGAAATGAACTGTTGAGAGGTCTATGTTCTATTTAGCTGTTAGAGGGGCGGTGGGGTGCTCCGGTAGTCACAGCAGAGTCTGCTGTTCGGTCGCAGTGCAGTTCTGGGATATGACTGCACACCGCAGGGGGTGTTTGCTGGGACTTGTGGGACACTTACTTTGAGGCCAGAGGTCAGGACTAGTTCTTGCTTCCTCTAAGCCACTTCCCAGCTGCCGATTGCAGTGGGCCGCAGTGTCCCCAAACACCACACACGGACGCAGTCTTTCATAAACATGAATGTTACTTTACTTGTCACAGTCTTCAGTGGTTTCAAATCACACAGTTTCTCATCATCCCTGTGGCAGGCACATCTCTTCTTGGTTACATAGGTCACAAAAATACTTTTCCGTACGCTCCGATTCACCGACTGGGTTGCCAATAGCATCCGGAGTTACACTTCATTTACCAGCCAGCCACTTCCATGGTACTTGTGTGGCGCCCTGGCCTGGCCAGATCGTCACAGATAACACACAAACACCCCCACCCCCACTAGACAGGGACAACAGCCACACAAAAATCCTTGTTGCCTCCCTCCAGTGTCTGATGTCCACACCAGGTGGGGCAGAGTCAAGCGGTTGGCTCCACCCACCGAGGAGTTCACAGGCCTGGAGGCGGGAAAAGTGACAGATAGAGTTTGGAGTTTGAAGTGAGAGGAGCAAGCACTTGGGTGTCTGGATTTGTGGCCCAGGCACTGACAGCAAGGTTGGCAGATGGTGGTGGCCGTCTGCAGGAGTGATGGAGCAACGCGGAACCGTAGGACCGGGGACGGGCGACGGCCCGCCGGTACCGACCGGGGAGCGAAGTGAAGCCAGCACACACAGGCAGGGCCATCGGACCCCGACCAGGCTTGGAGTCGCCGACAATAGTCAGATCCGAATGTGACTGGAACCCCAGGGGTTTCACAACAGCAAAAGTCCCGATTGAAGGCAACCGCCCACACCGTGAGGGTATACAGCTACCACCTAAGGCTAGAGACCCAAGGGCCAGCGTCTGTGGGCAAACGGGCTCCTCCGGTATCCACACACCGGGGAGCGGACTACCGTTGGGAATCCATAGTAGTCAGAAAAAGAACATCAAGGTGCAGGGAAAGACAGCCGCCATCAACCTGTCCGGGGAGAGACACAGCAGCCGGCTGCGGGACCCGTCCATCCAGCTGTTTGGTTTACCGAGGACTTTATACCTTTCTTGCTGAGTGAGTACATCCGTGCCATCCGGCACCGCGCATCATCGGGCCCCGGGACCACCGACCCCTACCCACGGAGGGGGAAAACAACATCCCAGCTGCTCCCTACCATCGCTCCCGGGATCCCCGCCACCAGCAGCGGTGGTGCCCATCTTCACCACGACTCGTGGGTGGCGTCACGGACTAAATCTCCCAAACCAACCACCCCTTTCACTCACAGGCGAGGAGCGCCGCTCGAATCCCCGGATCCGGCCCACCGCTTGAGCCACCGAGCAGCCATCGCAGCAGCGCCGGACCCGAGCGTTAGCGAGAGCGCAGCAGTGACAGCGTCCTCCCCGCCCGCGACACTTGGGCTTCGGAGCCCCTCATCCCCTCTCTCCACATCATTATGTAGGGCAGACTCAAATAGTCCTCTGAATATTTAGTCATCCCACCCACAGGTATTTTCGGCTATAAGCTAGGACGGGCCTTTTTAGGGACAGCACTCCTTTTGCCTGGTTCGTCAAGACATACGCCTACTGAGGAGCCCACTGACCTTCTGTTCAATAAGGGTGTTCTTTCAGTATCTGCCAGGGGGTGACCACCATACAGGCCATCCGGACATCACCCTCTTGGGACGTGGTTCGCACAGCCCAACTCTCACCAGGGCCCCACAGGTCCGGCACCGGGATTTGGCCCAGAGGGCCAGACTAATTTGCTCTTTTGGGCGTCTGGCCTGTAAGGCCTACTGCAGAAGCAGCTAGAGCTGCTACACTTTCTAGGGACTCTCCTGTCATTTCCTGTCTGCTTGTGCTTTTTACTATGGCCGCACACACATTACAACAAGATGTCTACACTACATCTTACACAAAACGGGTTTGCAGGTCTGGGGTAGGCCGAGCCCTGCACCCCCTTACATAGCTGCACTCCACTGTGGCTAATTAATGGAGCCCCAGGTTGATGGATTCCTTCTTCATCTTTTAATTTCAGGGGTTCTCCACTACATGGACAACCCCATTGCAATCACTATGTTGTCCCATATTAAAAAAAAAAAACAAAAACAAACCTTACTATACTAACCTGCAGGTGCTTTTCCGGTGGTGTTGGCACAGGCTTTCACATAGCAAGCCCTGCAGCTAAACAGTAGCTGCTTCATTTTCCCCTCCTTCAGATAAATCAGACATCCGGCAGAAAAGAGAGAACATCAGAATTAGAGGACCCCTTTAGTTAAATATTTGTGGAAAAACAAAGCCCCATGTGACCATTAATGCATACTTGCCAATGCTCCTGCAACATCATGCAGTATAGGCTAAAAAAGGGGAGACTTGCTTGATTCTGGTCGTAACAAGAGAAACCTCTTATAAGACAGTCCCCCACTTCACCTCTCCGTGCCACCGAAAATGAAAAGTAAATTTGCTGTGACGACGAATACATATTCATGAATATTGCACAACCTAAAAAAGGGTACAATTGGTTTTAAGTTTCGATGGTATGAGTGATGGATAGATGTGCAGGAAGTGCACCTGGGCACCTCTGTTTTTATGGTGGCAAAGAAACAGATTATATGTAGTATATTGTAACATACCTTCTATTGACTAAGTGACCAGAAGCTATGTATTGCAGAGGTGGTTATCCTCTGTGATATAAGCCCGGATGCAAGCTCTAGTACACCTAGTACTAAGAGAGTTATTGGGGCGCGCTAGGGCCGAGTTTTACAAGATGTAGGAGAGATGGGCGGGTCTGGCTGCTCACCCTCGCCCATGTGTGATACGTGTCTTTAAAATGGAAGCTGTGTCACACGTGGTCTATGGGTGTGACGGTTGGAACACCTCCTGTGGGATTGTGGTGATAAATGCACACTCCGCAAAGAGATATACGAACATTTTACTTTATGATCTGCTGAAAAAGGTTGTCAGATATACAGCATATGTGTATACATACATATATATAGACAGACGTATGTGTGTGTATGTATGTATATATATATATATATATATATGTATATATATGTATATATATATATATATATATATATATGTATGTATGTATGTGTGACGCCCTGGGCAAGCCAGGGGTCACAGGTCATCACACCACCACACCCTACACCCCAGTTAGGAACATCACAGCTAACCAAAATCCTTGTTGCCTTCCTCCAGGGGCTGATGTTCACACCAGGGGGTGGGCCAGGCGGTTGGCTCCGCCCACCGAGGAGTACACAGCCCTGGAGGCGGGAGGAACCAGGCAGTTCAGCTCAGGGAAGAGCTTGAGAACAGTGAAGTGGTAGAGGAGCTAAGTGAAGTGAAAGTGAAGTAGTAGTGGAGCAAAGAAGAAAAGAGTAAAAGTGAGAGTAGAAAAGCCTGAAGTTGGTCCAGCTGTGTGCAGGACAGAGTCAGCAAGGTCAGCAACGGCGGTGATTGTCCGGAGGGGTGACCGTTTGGAAGTTCCTGGAAGGACCGCGGACGGGTGGTGGCCCAGCGGTCTGGAGCAGTGTACAAAGGACAATCAGCACCAGGGCAGGGGCCTCTCGGACCCCGGCAAGGCTAGGAGTCGCCTTAATTTGCCAAATCCGTCAGTGAAGGGGATGTCTGTCTCCCAACAACCAAGTCCCGATTGAAGGCAACAGCCCAACCATTACAGTAGAGACACCGCCACCGCCAGGGCAACAGTTTCTAAGGGCCAGCGCCTGCAGGCAAAGAGTAGAGCTCCTCCGGTCCAGCTTGAAGCCGGGGAGCGGGTTACCGGTGGGAACCCATCGAGACCATCAACAACCTTAGGTGCAGGAAAAGGGACATCACCGTCACCTACTGGGGAAAGCAAGTGCAGCCGTCCGTGGGAACCGTCTTTCCAGCCGTGTGTTTTACCGAGAACTGTGTCCACGTCTCAGGCTGAGTGAGTACCACAGTGCCGCAAGGCACAGCGCTGCCCCCGCGTCCCTGCGCCCACCAAGCCCTGCATCTACCCACCTCAACACTGGGCCCCGGGATCACCAACCCCTACCCACGGAGGGGCAACACAACAACTTGCTGCTTCACACCATCACTCCCGGGATCCCCACACCGAGCAGCGGTGGTGCTAACAGATCACCACAACCGTGGGTGGCGTCACGGACAATAGACTATATCCCAAAACCCAATCCCCTTTCACTCACGGGCGAGGAG